>NC_057717.1:99841632-99907944 GCF_004010195.1 Chiloscyllium plagiosum | reverse complement strand
AGATCTTTCATGAAAGAAGTGAAACTATCACTGTATTCTAACAGATGAAAGCTTAACAGACAAACAATTCTTCAATGTATAATTTCAGTTACATCACACTGCAAATTTTTGCTATAAATTCTGTGTTACAATCGAGCCCTCCACAATCACCTGATGAAGGAGAGTCGCTCCGAAAGCTAGTGTGCTTCCAATTAAACCTGTTGGACTATAACCTGGTGTTGTGTGATTTTTAACTTTGTACACCCCAGTCCAACACCAGCATCTCCGAATCATTAGAATTAAGGGGTCATCATTTAAAAATAAGAGAGCAAACTTACATCCAAAAATAAGAGAGTGCCCATTTAAGTCAGAGATGGGGGAACATTTTTATCTCTCAAGGGTTGTGTGTCTTTGGAATTTCCTTCCTCAAAAAGACAGTGGATACAGAATCTTTAAATATTTTTAAGGTACAGGCAAGGAGATTCTTGAGTACCAAGGGAATGGAAGGATTTTCAGGGGTATACAGGAATGTAGGGTTGAGGTTAAAATCGGATCAGCCATGATCCTATTGAATGGAAAAGCAGGTTTGAAGGGCTGAGTGGCTGCCTCATCTTCCTTGTTTGTAAAAGAGAGTGGTGATGGAATGATTAAAGGAACAACAGATGGATCCAGGGAAGGTATAAATGGTAAGTGCGGAACTGTCACTGCTGTCTGGGAGTGGTGAATGTGATATACAGTTGCTGAAATTAATGTTCAGGTTCACAAAGATTGTGCAGTGTCTCGCCCACAGATGAATTTCACAGTGAGCAATGTCTAGAAAGCGAAATAAGTGTGTTACAAATGTGCAGTGCATCAGGCAGCATCTGTGGAGAGAAAAACAGAGTTAATGACCTTTCATGATTTTGTCTATCATCACTTGTCTGTCTGGAAGACAAATGGAATGTTGGCCCTTATTTCAAAGAGAATGGAACATAAACTCCGGGAGGTCTTGCCAAAACTATACAAGATGTGGAGGAGCTGGTGTTGGACTGGGGTGAACAAAGTTAAAAATCATACAACACCAGGTTATAATCCAACAGGTTTATTTGGAAGCACTAGCTTTCAGAGTGCTGCTCCTTCATCAGTGGCTGTGGAGCAGGACCATAAGACATAGATCAGTGCTTCCAAATAAACCTATAAAACTATACAAGGCAGACCAAGAAAAGGTATACTGATACTGAAGGCTCAAGGTTCACTGGGTTGCTTCTGGATATGGAGGGACTGTCTTATGAGGAAAGATTAAGTATGTTGGGCCCATACTCATTGGAGTTTACAAGAGTGAAAGGCAACTTTATTGAAAATACAAGACTTTTAGAGAATTTGACAAGGTTATGTGGAAAGGTTGCTTCTCCTTGTGGGAGAGTCTAGGCAGAAGGCACAGTCTCAGTATAAGCCTATTTACGATGAAGATGAAGAGGCCATTCTTTACCACAAAGGCTATAGAGGTTGGCTCACTGAGAATATTCAAGACTGAAATAGATAGATTTTTAATCTGTAAGGCAATCAAGAGTTATGGGGAAAGGACAGGAAAGTGGAATTGCGGATTATCAGGTAAAATCGCATTGAATAGGAGAGTAGAATCGATGGACTGAATGGCCATCTTCTGCTCCTTTGTCTTATGGTCTGTTGGATCTCAATCTGAAATTGATCTTTAGCCTCAGCAGTTTTTTGGGTAAGTTTTTTTCCCATAGAAAAGTGATGTCCATTCGACCCGCACAGTGGTAGTGTCTTTACCCCTGCACCAGGTGGCCTGGGTTGAAGTCACACCTACTTTACAGGAGTGTATTGACGCCTGTGAGCAGGTTGCTTAGAAAAACGGATTAAATTTAAAAAAACTTATGAGGCCCTCTTGTGCCACAGTGTAGTGTCCCTATCCTTGGACTGCGAGGCCCAGGTTCAAGTCCCATCTGCTCCAGAGGTGTATCATTACATTTCTGAACTGGTTGATTAGAAAAATAGGTTAAATTTTTTAAAATCTTGAAGTGCTTTCCATATTGGACATTATGGAAAATACAAATAAAATACGTTTCTTCCAGTAGGTGTGTTGCGATCTGAGCTGTCACAGTCTAATTGCAAACTATATGATGTTTCATATATACATTGTCTCTTTCGGAGGGTTTCAGTGTGTTACCAGTTCCTCAATGAACTCTGTCTGAATCTTCCTTCTCTTCAGCGGGGGCCTTGAGTTCTACATTTCCATTGTTCTTTGGGTGATGAAAAACTTCTCAATATGTCTGAAAACAAAATTGCTGGAGATCACAGCGGGTCAGGCAGGATCAATGGAGAGAGAGCAAGCTAATGTTTCGCGTCTAGATGCCTGTTTGTCAGAGCTGAAGTGAAGTGTGGAGGGAGCAACATTTATGCAACAGTGAGGGTGGGAGTGGCTTTGGAGTGATGGGGGAGAAAGGATATTGATAAATTAAATGATCAGAATGTGGGAATAGCAGTACAATGGTGTGTCTAACTGCCAGACTGGAAAGAACTCCAACATCCCACCACCACCCCTCCCCAGCTCACTATTCTATAAACACTGTCCCCTCTACACTTCACTTCAGCTCTGATGAAGAGTCATCCAGACTCGAAACGCTAGCTTGTTTTGTCTTCATGGATGCTGCCTGACCAGTTGTGATCTCCAGCAGTTTTTGTGTTCAGTTCAGGTTTGCTCCTAATTCCTGACATATCACCCCACCCCATCCCATCCCACCTGTGTGACTTGCTGTAACTTTCGGGTTATACTTTCCTTGCTCTGGACTCACCCGGCAGCAAAAATAGACTGCCTTATCACCGGCCTTCACTCATTTTAAACAGTTGGTCTTGGCGTTGATTCACAAACCTGTGTGTATGAATGAAACAGGAGTCAGTTTTGTGTATGTGAGTGTATGTGTATGTATGTGTGTGTGTGAGAGTATGTGTGTGTTCGTATGGGGTGTGTGTGTATGTGTGTGTGTGTGTGTATGTGTGTGTGTATGTGTGTGTGTGAGAGAGAGAGAGAGAGAGAGATTACTCCTTGGCTCCAGTCCTCGAAATGAATAGACACAAGCTATTGATGCGAAGTTGGTTTTAAAGCCAAATGATTAACCCCAGAAAAGAATCAATTTTCACATCTGTGGGGCTCCAATCCTAAATTTCTTCACCAGAAGAGAAAATAATTTGACCTTTTTTTTTAGAAATCCAACTCCCAAGTGTCCACCTCATTTATCATTAAGAAGCCAGAATTAGAGCTAACAGCTCAAAGTCGAATACATCGTGAAGGTTAACAAAAGGGTACATATGAAGCAATCCAAAAGCTGCTCTTTATCCAGCACCTAATGATTGCAACTTTAAGCAGTCATTTCTGAATTCCTGGGAATGAGACACTTCACTTACATGGAGAGTCTATAGAATCTGGGATTGTTCAGCTAAGGCAAAGCAAAGTGTAATTAGTGGGAGGGTTTAAAATTATTAAGGCTTTTAAGGGAATAGTTGTTCTACTTTCAGAATGGTCAGCAACAAGTGACTGCAGATTTAGCGAGAAAACCAAAGACAAAATGAGTTGAGACCCTCCAGAAGCTTCTCGGGAATGGAGGTGGGCGAGGTCTCCTGATATATTCAGGCGCAGGGTTAGAAGTAGTAGCCGCTCAGATTGCAACTGGTTACTCTGTTTGGACAGCAAGTAGATACGGTTGCAGTTTTCAACCAGTTTTCAATTGACTTGCCTTCTGATTTCTCTCAGTTCTCACTCTGGATTCTCACAAGATTCTTCAAAATAGATAGGATGGGTTGGGTCACATTACTCAGCAGTCTACACACCAACTGAACTCTGAACAATATCATGTCACCACAACTCTTGACAGCCATAAACTCAGAACATGTGACTTCCATAAAGTTCAAGCAGTTTAATTGAGACATATCACTTCATGTAGGTTTTTTTTAAAGAAGTTTTTTTAAAGTTCAAAATGCTTTTGTAGTGACCTTTTAAAAAAAAGGTCCATACCTTCACTGTCTTTCAATTAAACCAATTTTAGCAAGGTGCAACATGAGTTCTCAGAAATACATTAATCATAGAAGTGGTTCATAAGAGCTATGAGTTGTTAGGATCTGGTATGTGTTGCTTGAAAGGCTGATGGAGGCAGATTCAATACTATTTTTACAAAGAATTGCATACATTATTGAAAAGTTTCAGTGTTATGTGGAAATAGTGATGAAATGGGACTCAGTGCTTTCACAGAGACAGGACAGTGCCCCCCCCCCCCCCCCGTACCAAAAGATTCTACAATTGTATAACATGCAACATCATAACATCCCCAAAGACATTCTGTCCAGATTCCTGGAATTACAAAAAAACTGTATAAAATGAATTGGATGTTACAGAAGTCCCTTTGATAGAAGTTGGATTTCTAGCAGTTTCTATTTCAGTGCTGGTCCCCCTATCTGTATTATTATTAAATGGGAATGTCCTCATGAGGCAGTGCCTTAAATTACATTGAAAGAAAAATGTCAATGTCCTAAAGAAAGGTTCTAATAGAAGCTGCATCTTGATGGGGTTTCCTGACTTGCTGCTCTCATATTTGTGTATCATCCAATTCCTCCATTGTTGGCGCAATGTAGCTGCAGTGTGTGCTGTCCACAGCAGAGTTTCTTCTCGAGTGCTGTGCAAACCCACAATCTCCACCAACCAAAATTCCAACAGGTTCAGGGGGAATGTGATCTTCTCCAAGTTCCCATCCAACTGATTCACCACCTTCACTTGGCTGTTCCTTTATTGCCGCTAGATCAAAATCCTGAAACTCGCTACTGAACAGCATCATAGGAGCATCCTTAGTAGGTGGAGCACAGCATTTCAAGAAAGTGGCTCACTGTGAGTTTTTCAGGTGTAGATAGGCAGGGCGATAAATGCTCAGCTTGTTCAGAATTTTTTTGTTTATTCACTCATGGGCGTCACTGGCTGGGCCAGCATTTATTGACCTGTCCCTAGTTGCCTGTTGAGAAGGTGGGGGTGAGATGCCTTCTTGAACTGCTGCAGTCCATGACTTTATGCCCACCACTCCGAGAGTGAAGATGGTTAAGAGAAGAACAAGTGGGAGACAGTGGCAGCAAAGTAACATGAAGTTTGCCAAGATCAATAGCCCAGGAGCAGCTGGCAAGGAATGAAAACCGAGCAAAAAGAACAGAGAAATCACGTAAAGATTTGAACCATTTATCAAGATGCATGGGACAGACAATCACTTTCATCCTGACCTTTGTTCCCTCTCTCCTGTGGGTTTCAAACAAAAAAAAAATGTTTGGATGGAGAAGCTTAACTGTGAACGTGATGGAGCATGATGGAATAATCATCTATAGAAATTAAACGAGAGGTAAAATATTGTGTTACAGGCTTATAAATAATTTACATTGCTACTGCAACAGGAATTGACAACTTATTCTCAATAAATCACTGACCTGCCAGTGACAGAGTAGGAGACCAGTAAAAACACTTCGAAGTGGCACTTACAAGATTTGATATTTACTGTGCAAAGTCTGTTATTCCCTCTCTTCGAGCTATTGCATCTTAGTGGAAATACATAGGTTCCACTGTCATCAGTTGCCTGCCGTACCTCACTCAAATGGTCATCTTTCCCTGTGAACTTCAACAATACAAGACAGCAGGCTGTTACCATAGACATATATGTAATAATATTGCACCTTCAGCACTGTAATACATTCCAAGGTGCATCACAGTGTAACTCAGACAAACATTGACACTGAGGGAAGCATTAGGACAAGCGACTAGGAGGTTGCTGGGTTTAAGTTGGAAAGGACATGGAAGATACAGAATGTAGGGAAATATATGGTGACTTCTTGAAAAATGTCCATATTACAGAGGAGGAAGTCCTGGATGTCTTGAAATACATAAAAGTGGATAAATCCCCAGGATCTGATCGGGTGTACCCTAGAACTCTGTAGGAAGCTTGGGAAGTGATTGCTGGGCCTCTTGCTGAGATACTTGTATCATTGATAGTCACAGGTGAGGTTCCTGAAGACTGGAGGTTGGCTAACATGGTGCCACTGTTTAAGAAGGGTGGGAAGGACAAACCTGGGAACTATAGACCAGTGAGCCTGATGTCGGTGGTGGGCAAGTTGTTGGAGGGAATCCTGAGGGACAGGATATACGTGTATTTGGAAAGGCAAGGACTGATTAGGTTTAGTCAACATGGCTTTGTGCATGGGAAATCTTGCCTCACAAACTTGATTGAGTTTTTTGAAGCAGTAACAAAGAGGATTGATGAGGGCAGAGCAGTAAACATAATTTATATGGACTTCAGTAAGGAGTTTGACAAAGTTCCCCATGGTTAGCAAGGTTAGATCTCATGGAATACAGGGACAACTTGCCATTTGGATACAGAACTGGCTGAAAGGTAGAAGACTGAGGGTGGGGGTGGAGGGTTGTTTTTCAGGCTGGAGGCCTGTGACCAGTGGAGAGCCACAAGGATCGGTGCTGGGTCCACTACTTATCATCATTTATATAAATGATTTGGATGTGAGCATAAGAGATATAATTAGTAAGTTTGCAGATGACACCAAAACTGGAGGTGTAGTGGACAGCGAAGAAAGCTACCTCAGATTACAAAGGGATCTTGATCAGATGGGCCAATGGGCTGAGGAGTGGCAGATGGAGTTTAATTTAGATAAATACTGTACAAGGTGCTGCATTTTGGAAAAGGAAATCTTAGCAGGAGATATACACGTAATGATAAGGTCCTAGGGAGTGTTGCTGAACAAAGAGACCTTGGAATACAGGTTCATAGTTCCTTGAAAGTAGAGTCACAGATAGATAGGATAGTGAAGAAGGCGTTTGGTATGCTTTCCTTTATTGGTCAGATCATTGAGTACAGGAGTTGGGAGGTCGTGTTGCGGCTGTACAGGACATTGGTTAGGCCACTTTTGGAATATTTCATGCAATTCTGGTCTCCTTCCAATTGGAAGGATTTTGTGAAACTTGAAAGGGTTCAGAAAAAAATTTACAAGGATGTTGCCAGGATTAGAGGATTTGAGTTATAGGGAGAGGCTGAACAGACTGGGGCTGTTTTCCCTGGAGCATCTGAGGCTGAGGAGTGACCTTACAAAGGTTTATAAAATCATGAGAAGCATGGATAGGGTAAATAGACATGGTCTTTTCCCTGGGGTGGAGGAGTCCAAAATTAGAGGGCATAGGTTTAGAGTGAGAGGGGAAAGATACAAAAGAGACCTAAGGGGCAACTTTTTTTACACAGAGCATGGTACATGTATGGAATGAGCTACCAGAGGAAGTGGTGGAAGCTGGTACAATTGCAACATTTAAAGGGCATCTGGATGGGTATATGAATAGGAAGGGTTTGGAGGGCTGGGTGTTGGCAGGTGGGACTAGATTGGGTTGGGATAACTGGTCGGCATGAATGGGTTGGATGGAAGGGTCTGTTTCCATGCTGTACATCTCTATGACTCTAAGTAGGATCTGAAAGGGAGGACTGTTCACCCTTCCTGGTGAAGCAATCCTTTGAATTTTAAAACTTCCGTACTTGTTCTCAAGATTCTCCATGGCCCCATATCTTCCAATGTCTGCAATCTCCTCCAACACCACAACCTTCTGTGATATCAGCGCTCCTCAAATTCAGACATCTCCAATTTTAGCTGTTTCATCATTGGCAGCTATGTCTTCACTGGCCATGCTGTAAGTTCTAGAATTTCCTCCATTTGTTTAATTTCTTCTCTCCCTCTTTTCTCCTTTCAAGCACCTCTTTAAAGCCTACATCTTTGACCAAGCTTTCAGGCATCTGCCTTCATACTGTTCTCCGCAGCCCAGCGTCCAATTTTTATTCATAATGCTTATGCCAAGGGTGGATTTTTTTCATTAAAGGCATGAAATACATTCAAGTGGCTGTTGAGAGACAGGTCTCCAAGATGTGGAGAGATTTAGGAATTTTAAATCTCAGGGTCCAGTTGGGAGACGGTGTGGCCAGTATAGCAATGAAGCTAGATGTGCACAGGCAGTTCATTCTAGCAATGCGGTCTTATCGAGAGGTTGTAGGGCTAGAAAATAGAAGATAAACCGGGGGATAGCTCATACTTCCATTTGAGTGAGCAACTCTAATTACATTTATCCATCCTTTTCCCTTTTCTCTCTCTACCACCCCCACCTCCACCCCTGTTTGCCTCAAGTGTTGAAGAAAGTCTCAACAGAAAGAAAGATCTGCATTTCTTTGTGAGTGTCTTTCACACCCACATGGTGTGTCTAATTTCAAATAATCTGGCTAATGCTGATCTTGCTTTACATATTTTGTATGCCTTGCTCTGCCTAAGTACCCGATAATCTGTATGTCCTTGTTTGCTATGATCTGCCTGTACTCTTGGCAAACCTTTACACTGCACTTAGGAACATGGGACAACAATAAATCAAACCAAATCAAACATGTCTTGTAGCACGCTCAGACCTACTGTTGTAATGCAGGATATGCAACAAACAATTTGTGCACGACAAGCTCTGACAAATAACAATTTGTCAATGACCAGATAATCCATGATAACTCTTCCATGAGAGAGTGTCTGCAGGATCTTGTATGTCCACTTGAGAAGGTAAAACCTCAATTTAATCATTTGAATGGCAGCACCTCTGACAGTGCTGTCTCAGTACAATGTTAGCCTGGGGGTTTTCGTTTCTCAAGTCTTTAGGATGACCCTTATAGGAAAGAGGTCATGCATTTGCCGCTGGGGCTGACTATGAAATTAATCCTCCAACTCTGTGTGTATTTTCTTCTGTCTTCTGTTTTAAATCTAATTTATTTAATCTAATGTTTCAGGGTGGCACATTGGCTCAGTGGTTAGCATTGCTGCCTCACAGTACCAGGGACCCGGATTCGATTCCAGCCTTGAGTGACTGTCTGTGTGAATGATTTGAAGATGCCGGTGTTGACCTGGGGTGTACAAAGTTAAAAATCACACAACACCAGGTTTTAGTCGAACAGGTTCAATTGGGAGCACACTAGCTTTCGGAGCGACGCTCCTTCATCAGGTGATAGTGGAGGGCTCAATCCTAACACAGAATTTATAGTAACAATTTACAGTGTGATGTAACTGAAATTACACATTGAAGAATTGATTGTCTATTAAGCCTTTCATCTGTTAGAATACAGTGATAGTTTCATTTCTTTCATGTGTAAATCACAAAACCTTTTTTAAAACAAGTTGGGGGTTGTGAGTGTGAGAAAGTGTATGTGTGTGTGTAGTGAGTGCAGAGCATCTGTGTGAAGTTTGCATGTTCCTCCTGTGTCTGCACTGGTTTCCTCCAGGTGCTCTGGTTTCCTCCCACAGTCCAAAGATGTGCAGGTTGGGGGATTGGCCATGCTAAATTGCCCATAGTGTTCAGGGATGTGTGGGTTAGGTGCATTAGTCAGGAGAAATGTACAGTAATAGGGTAGGGGAATGGGTCTGAGTGGGTTGCTCTTTGGAGGGTTGGTGTGGACTTGTTGGACCGAGTGGCTCGTTTCCACATTATAGGGATTCTATGGCTTCCTCTCTTTACAACCTGCAACAACTGGAAACAGTCTGTTCCATCTTTTCTTCATTCCTGACATTTCATTTCCATCGTAGGAGCAATCTTTTTACACAGAGAGTGATTCATGAGTGCAGTGAACTTCCAGAAGAAGTGGTGAATGCAAGTACAATTTTAACATTGAAAAGACATTTGGATAAGTACGTGAACAGGAAAGGTTTGGAGGGATATGAGACTAGTGCAGGCAGTTGGGACTGGTTTAGTTTGGGATTATGGTCAACATGGACTGGTTGGGCCGAAGGGTCTGCTTCTGTGTTGTATGACTGAATGACATACCATCTAGTGGAAAAAGCCTCAATTTTTCAAACTATTTTTAGTAGTTACCTTTCCTGCTCCTAGACAGCATCCTCATTTGTCTACTTTATGTCCTTTCTACAGCATGTAGCCTGATTCAGCACCCAGTATTCTTACTGAGGCTTCATAAAGGATTCCAATTAACTCTTGGTTTCCATATTTTGTGTGACAATATTGCAAACACCGAGTGAATGAAGCCGATGCAATATATTCCTAAATAGAATTAAGGTGCACCTATATACCTGCAAGACATAGAATCAGAGATTGATACAGAACTGGTGGGCATTCAGCCCATCATACCTGAGCAACTATCCATTCAGTTACTCTGTAAAAGTTTCTCCCTTTTCATGCTTTTATCCAATTCTCCCCAGAAACTCACAACTAAAACTGCTACCAGTTCTTTGAGACAGTACTTTGCAATTAAGCACAGCTCACTGCCTTACACAAAATTCTGATTTTGCGTCTTGTTCTTTTATGAATAACCTTAAATCTGTGAGAATTAGACTCACTGTCCTTTCTACTACTGGAAAGAGCTTTTCTTTATTTACTGTTTCAAAATGCTGCAGGATTTCCAACTCCTCTATTACATTATTCCCCTCAATCTTCCCTATTTTATGCACAAATATATGGATATATCTAAAGGAAATAACATGAGATGATCTCTTTACTGAGGACTCTGCCCTTCTCACTTCAGAGGACCATAGAATTAGTGTCAAAGTTGAAGACTGTGCTGACCATCAGCCTCAGGAATAGAGAGGTGCTTCATCAATCACCAACAAATTTTGACTATGCCTTACCTACTCTAACTATCAATGAGTCAACCCTGAAGGCTGTAGATAGCTTTGCCTATCACAGAAGCAGCAGCCAGAAATCTCTGGAGAGACAGCATTAGAATTGCCACTGTGAGTTAAACGGTGGCATGGTGGCACGGTGGCTCAGTGGTTAGCAGTGCTGCCTCACAGCGTCAGGGACCTGGGTTCAATTCCCGCCTCGGGTGACTGTCTATGTGGGGTTTTGCACATTCTTCCCATGTCTGCGTGGGTTTCCTCTGGGTGCTCCGGTTTCCTCCCACAGTTCAAAGATGTGCAGGTTAGTTGGCCATGCTGAGTTACCCATAGTGTCCAGGGATGTGTAGGTTAGGTGTGTTAGGCAAAATATAGGGTAGGGAATGGGTCTGGGTGTGTTAGAAATGAAAAGAACTGTTGTTTTTGCAGATATATAAAAACATGAAGAAAAGGGGTCCAGCAGAAAAACTATTAACTCTGCAGGTACTTAGGGAAGTGTATCTTTACTTTTAATTATGGTTAATTAAATATTAATTATGGTTAATTAAATATTAATTCTGGAGTCAAGTTAACTCTTTTAAAATAAGTTTTCAGCAAAAAAACTGAGATAACTAAAATGCCTGAGCAGTACAAAAATGATACAAAATTGATGAAGTGTACGGAGAATGGAATGTACCAGCAGTATTGATACAAAATGTTAAACTATATCTTGATGTACTATCGACAAAATAATGAAAATGTCAGCACTAACAGGGAGGAAGGTTGCTAACATGGGAAAGGGGAAGTAACAAGGGTGGAGCGAAGATGGGCAGTTGTATAGCCTCGTAAGAGAGATTGGGTAATTAGGAGTCTGGAGAGGTGACCTCACTCAGCTCAAAGGTATAATTGTAAACTAACCCAAGTCTAATTCGCTCAATTGCTTTGTGCAGTTGCAGCCCGTACTTGCAAGTCCATAATAAATTGTCTTGTTTCCAGAATTGTTGGTCTCGTCTAAAATTTTATTGAGTTTGTTTCTTACAGATTTGGGGGCTCGTCCGGGATCCCAAGTTCCGGTCGCTCGGCAATTTTGAAAAAATGGAGAAGGTGCACCCCGCCGATTTTGGCGGTCTCTACTTGCCCCCATTGCCGCGGTGGCTCAGGCGAGTGAGATCCGCACTGAGAGACCCTGCAAACAAGATGGGCAGGCGCGACGCGGCGGGTTCGGTCGGGTAACTCTTGTGCACAAGACCCGGGTAAGAAAAAGATCTTAAATAAGTATTATCCGGGCGACCGAGGTAGGCAGCGGGCTTTGTTTTGTTGTCAGTCTTTGCCATGACCGAGGCGCAATAAGACACGGCGGGTTGGTCGGGTAACTCTTATGGACTTAAGTCCCGCATTCGCGGGTGGCCAGGATTTGCAGCAGTACTTGCTGTTTTGCCGTGGTTCTAGGTGTGCTGAAACATGGTGGGTTGGTCGGCATTCGCGGGCTGCCGGGATTTGCAGCAGTACTTGCTGTTTTGCCGTGGTGCGAAGGGTACTAAGACGTGGTGGTTCAGTCGGGTTACTCTTGTGTACATAAGACCCGGGTAAAGGTAAATTTCGGGCGACCTAGATTGACAACGGTTTTTGCTGTCTGGTATTGCCGCGGGACGGGGCGCGCATTCGACCAGGTAACTTTTGTGCACAGACCAAAGTATGAAAATTGACCTTTAAGTATTACCTTGGTGGTCGGTTCCGTACGAGAAGTACGGGGAATTGGCAACTTAAAAAAATAGAGAATAAAGGTCTTTAATTGGCTAGATTAATCTAACAAGTAAGGTGTCTAATTGATTCGATCACTCAGCCTTAGACCGGTTATTAAGAGGGGAAACCCCCACGCGGAGATTAGGACCCTGAAGTGGGTGTAGAAGAAGGTAACACCGAACTTCAGAGAGGTTAATTGAAATTATATAAAGAAAACGGCCGAGTATTAAAATGGGAAATAAGAATCGTAATTTAGATGTAGAAAGAGACATGAGAAAGACATCCGAAGACTATGTCCCAATGGACAGTCCTTTAGGAAAAATGCTAAGAGATTGAAATACAATCCTCGGACGCGAGGAAAAGACAAAAAACAAATGATAAAATGTTATTGTTTTGAGTGGACTAAGGAAAACATTAAAGCCCCAAATGTATTTTGGCCTAAATATGGGTCAGACAAGGATTGGTTATGTCAAGATTTAAATATATATGTAAATAGGAAACATAAGTGCTCCTACAAAGAATCTGACTATGCTGCCTGTTGGATAGGGAGCCCCGAAAGTTTTAATTCGGAAAAAATCAAAAACGGAAGAAGGCAATGAGGAAACAAAGGATTCCCTCTGGGATCCTTTGTCAAGTTTACCCCCTCCCCCATATAACAATGATAATAATGGCCCGTCGTTTCCCTCTCCCACAGCACCCCCTCCAGTACAAGAACCTAAAAAAGGTCCGGGAGAAGACCTTTCCTTGAGTCCGATTAGAACGAGATCAGCAGTAAAAAGGGAAGAGGGAGACATGGGCGGGGCATCGGCACAAATATATCCCCTTAGAGAAGTATCCATCGGTAATGGCGAAATCGGATATGTTAATGCACCGCTGACCAGTAGTGAAGTTAGGTCTTTTAAAAGAGAAATGAAAAGTTTGATTGAAGATCCAGTAGGATTGGCAGAACAGTTGGATCAATTCCTGGGACCGAATTTGTATACATGGGGTGAACTGATGAGTATTATGGGGACACTATTTTCAGGAGAAGAAAGGGGTATGATTAGAAAAGCTGCGCTTAGGGAATGGGAAAAGAGACACCCTGTGGGCGAAGGAGTAATACCAGCTGAAAACAAATTCCCCAATATAGACCCACGATGGAAGGGTATGGATGTACATGATAGAGGAGAAATGAGGGACTTTCGAGAGATGGTTATTTTAGGAATCAGAGAGGCGGCGCCTAGATCCAAAATTTTACGAAAGCTTTTGAAGTAAGACAAGACAAAGATGAAGCCCCGTCAGCTTTCTTGCAAAGGCTAAAAGAAGTCACTAGAAAATATTCAGGAATGAATCTTAATGATCCAGTAGCTCAGGGACGTTTGAAGGTCCAGTTCGTAACCAAATCATGGCCAGACATACAAAAGAAGTTACAGAAATTAGATGGATGGAGTGAGAGACAGATGGAGGAATTGTTACATGAAGCACAGAAAGTATATGTAAAAAGAGAAGATGAGAAACAGAAACAGAAAACTAAAATAATGGTTGCAGCAGTCGAGGAAGTTGCGTAGAGAAAGATAGAGAAAGATAGAATCAGAAAGCAACAAGGAAAGACAAGAGAGACAAAGAACAGATTATAAAAAAAGGCAATCGGCAGGATGTTATTACTGCGGAATAATAGGACATTTTAAGAAAGATTGTCCAAAGCTAATGCGACAAAAAGAAGCAGTTTCGTTGATGACTTTTGATGAAGAATAGGGAAGTCAGGGGTTCCTTCTTCCTGAAACCCACCGGGAGCCCTTGATAAATTTAAAGGTGGGGCCTAAGGGAGGGGAAACAGTATTTCTAGTGGATATGGGAGCAGCCCGATCATCCATAAGCTTTAGATCTAGTGGTGTTAAGTTAACTAACAAAAGTCTCAAGATTTCTGGAATAAAAGGAGAAGAATTCCTACTGCCCGTTTTCGAACCAACTTTAAGAAAAGTAAATAATGAAGAAATAACGGAACAATTATTATATATCCCTGATGTCAGAAGCAACCTTTTAGGTAGAGATTTGATAATTTTACTAAATTTAAAGATTGGAGTGGAGAACAATTCGGTAGCTGTAACGATGAATAGATTAACAACCAGTGACAAAGAGCAGATAAATCCTAATGTGTGGGCAAGAACTGGGAACACAGGTTATTTAAACATTAATCCCATTGTAATTACGCTGTCACAAGACAATAAAACAGACTTAAACAATATCCAGTTTCATTAGAGGGACGCAAGGGTCTACAACCATTTATAGACTCCCTAATAAAAGAAGGGTTATTGGAACCATGTATGTCACCCTTTAATACTCCAATACTACCAGTTAGGAAGCCAGATTTTTTTTGTTTCAAAAATAAATTTATTCATAAATACTTTGATGATCTGTACACTTGGACATGCCATGCATATGTAAACATTCCATTTCTTTGCATACTGAAAACCGAGTAATCATTCCTATATACAGGTCTGTACGATTACATTTTTAGCTGAGGCATCAGCAGAGCCCAAATGACTGGGTGGGCCCTCTATTCTTTTTAGGCAGGCAGATGTTACATGGTGGTCTTTCCCCACCGTGCCTTGGCGGCAGCTGCCCCAATCTTCAGCGCATCCCTCAACATGTAGTCCTGGACCTTGGAATGTGCCAGTCTGCAACACTCAGTCGGGGTCAACTCCTTCAGCTGGAAGATCAACAGGTTTCGGACCACCCAGAGAGCGTCCTTCACTGAGTTGATGATCCTCCAGGCACAGTTGATGTTCGTCTCGGTGTGCGTCCTGGGGAACAGACCGTAGAGCACGGAGTCCCGCGTCACAGCGCTGCTCGGGACGAACCTCAACAAACACCACTGCATTCCTCTCCAGACTTCTTCTGCGGAGGCACATTCCAGAAGGAGGTGTGTGACAGTCTTGTTTCCCCCCCCCCTCAGCCGCTTCGAGGGCAGCGTGCGGTGTGGCTGAGGGTCCGGGCGTGCATAAAGGATCTCACAGGCAGAGCCCTTCTCACCACCAGCCATGGAAGCCAGATGGGACTTACCGACTAGTACAAGATCTCAGATCAGTAAACCGACTAGTTCAGACACGCCACCCAGTGGTGCCTAATCCATATACCCTTTTTAGTAAGATACCGTGCCACGACTGTTGGTTTAGTGTGATAGATTTAAAAGATGCATTCTGGGCTTGTCCTTTAGCTCCAGAGAGTTGTGATATATTTGCTTTTGAATGGGAAAATCCATACACTGGCAGAAAACAACAATTCTGAATGACGGTACTTCCCCAGGGATTCACAGAATCACCTAATTTATTTGGGCAAGTACAGGAACAAGTCCTGGAACAACATAAAATGCCTCAGGGAACGTCACTGTTGCAATATGTAGACGATCTACTTGTGTCAGGACAAAATAGAAATGATGTAAGCTCAGCTACCAATGGGTTGTTAAATTTCCTGGGACAACAGGGGTTAAGAGTAACTCGGAGTAAATTGCAATATGCAGAAAAAGAGGTGAAATACTTAGGACACCTTATTAGCAAAGGAACTAGACGCATTAACCCTGACAGAATTCAAGGGATAGTAGAGTTGCCCCTCCCGGAAACCAAGCGAGAATTACGGAAGTTTCTAGGGTTAATGGGCTATTGCAGATTAAGGATAGAGTCATACGCTCAGAAAACAAAGGGGCTATATTATAAATTGACTGAGTCCGAACATGAAAAATTGCACTGGACTGAAGAAGAAAAAGAAAAATTACGCGAGTTAAAGCGTAGTTTAATACAAGCTCCAGTTTTGGCCCTTCCCTCACTAGAGAAACCATTTCACCTTTTTGTAACAGTAAATGATGGAGCAGCCTTAGGAGTGTTAACTCAGAAAGGAGGAGGAAATAGACAGCCTATAGCCTTCCTGTCCAAAGCTTTGGACCCAGTTTCAAGAGGATGGCCTGAATGTCTACAGGCAGTAGGAGCGACTGCCATATTGGTAGAAGAAAGTCGGAAGCTCACTTTTGGAGGAGCGCTAGTAGTTAGTACCCCCCCCCCATCAAGTCAGAACTGTGTTAAACCAAAAGGCAGGAAGATGGTTAACAGATTCGCGAATTTTAGAATACGAAGCCATTCTGATGGAAAATGATGACCTTGTATTAGCAACAGACACCTGTCTAAACCCAGCTACCTTCTTATGGAAGGGAGAACCTCTAGACAAACGAGAACTAGAACATGACTGTTTAGATATTATAGAATATCAGACTAAGATTAGGCAAGACCTGAGAGACATTGCTTTACATGAAGGAGACAGATTATTTATAGATGGGTCATCAAGAGTAGTGGAAGGAAAACGATGCAATGGGTACACAGTAGTGGACGGTAATGAGAACCGGATAGTGGAAGCTGACTGGCTACCTAACGCATGGTCAGCACAGACTTGTGAATTGTACACATTAAACCAAGCTTTAAAACACTGAGAGAATCGAGATGGAACAATTTATACTGACTCTAAGTATGCTTACGGGGTAGCTCATATCTTTGGAAAGATATGGCAAGAACGGGGACTAATCAATAGTAAAGGAATTAGTGCATGAAGAATTGATAGGACAAGTATTGGGGAGCCTAAAATTACCCCGGGAGATAGCTATAGAACATGTACCTGGACACCAGAAAGGACACACACGAGAAGCAAAGGGAAACAGGCTAGCAGACGAAATAGCCAAAGAAGCAGCTATGAAACACACAGTAACAAGAATGCAAGTACTAATGCCCCTAATTGATTCTTCTTCCATGAATCCCATGTACACGGAGAAAGAAGAAAAAGAATTTCAGGAAATAGGGGCCAATAAGACAACTGAAGGAAAATGGATCTTGCCAGATGGGAGGGAATTGGTGAGTAAACCAGTTATGAGAAACATCCTAGCTACTTTACACCAAGGTAGTAATTGGGGCTCCCAAGCTATGTGCGACATTGTGTTAAGGAAATATGGATGCAAGGGAATCTATACATTAGCAAAACAAATATGCATAGGATGTACAACTTGCCAAAAGGTTAATAAGAAAATAATAAGGGAAATACCCAAAGGAGGAAGAAACCCAGGGGTGAGACCCTTCCAAAGTATACAAGTAGACTACACTGAACTACCCCCAGTGGGAAAGCAGAAATACCTGTTGGTCTTAGTAGACCATTTAACAGGGTGGGTAGAAGCATTCCCAATGTCATCAGCCACCTCAAAAGGAGTGGTAAAAACCCTTCTCGAACATATTATTCCAAGATATGGAATAGTGGAAAATATAGATTCAGATCAAGGTAGCCATTTTACTTCCAGTATCCTATAAGGAGTAATGGCAGGATTAGAAATCTCTTGGGAATTTCACACCCCTTGGCACCCACCCTCCTCCGGACGTGTGGAACGAATGAATCAGACTTTGAAGAAACAATTATCTAAATTAGTCACAGAGACTCGATTACCGTGGACCAAATGTTTGCCTATTGTACTATTATGTGTCCGAACTGCCCCGAGGCACGATATAGGTCTTCCCCCTTATGAAATGATGTTTGGACTACCATTTCTAAGAGGGAAAGGAGAGGTACCTACAGCCGAGTTTAATGATAAATTTTTGAAAAATTATATTATGGCACTTGGTTCTTCATTATCTGTTCTTAGGAACAAAGGCTTGTTGGTACAAACACCACCGCTAGAGTTTGCAGTACACTGTATACGACCAGGTGATTGGGTCTTGATTAAAACCTGGAAGGATACCAAACTACACCCAAGTTGGGAGGGACCGTTCCTAACTCTTCTAACCACTGAAACAGCTGTTCGGACTCCTGAGAAAGGGTGGAGCCATCACACTCGTGTCAAAGGTCCTGTGAACGCCCCAGTGGCGGAGTGGCACGCCCATCCTACAGAAAATCCTCTGAAAATTAAGCTGAGAAAGAAAGAATGAATCGAGACAAAAAGACTCTTTTAAAGTTTGCTGATATATTGGTATTGATTGTAAGGGCTGTGTGGACTCACCTCTTCCTGGCGTCTAAAGAAATAAGGAAGGTAGATAGTTGTTAGAAATGGGTGGGTATTGGTATAATCTTATAACAATAGTAATACTAACTATTCAAGGAAACGGGAGAAATCACTTTATTACACTATGCCAAAATTATGCTGAACAAAAAGGACTTACTAATTGTTGGGTCTGTGCAGAGATCCCACACCATGGTGAATCTGGAATCCCCACCTCGGTAATACCACTTACCAAAAAGGAAGTGTATGATGTGCAACAATTTGATTCAGGCACAAATAACATAATGTGGAGTCACGAAAAGGGTAAATATAACTTTGCAAGATGGTTGCCTAGACCAGCTCCGAGAACCAAGGGTATTATCGATGGCTTTAGATTAGATTAGATTGCTTACAGTGTGGAAACAGGCCCTTCGGCCCAACAAGTCCACACCGACCCGCCGAAGCGCAACCCACCCATACCCCTACATTTACCCCTTACCTAACACTACGGGGAATTTAGCATGGCCAATTCACCTGACCTGCACATCCTTGGACTGTGGGAGGAAACCGGAGCACCCGGAGGAAACCCACGCAGACACGGGGAGAACGTGCAAACTCCACACAGACAGTCACCTAAGGCGGGAATTGAACCCGGGTCTCTGGCGCTGTGAGGCAGCAGTGCTAACCACTGTGCCACCGTGCTGCCCAAATTACCCCACTGAAAGGAGCAGTGAATACCACCTGCTTTTGTAATCAGAATAATGCTGCACCCTTCCAATTAGGAAAATCATCTTGTGTCTACACCAGCCAAGCCATGGCCAAGACCGTTCCCCAAATATTGAATGGAACATATTGGATATGCGGCTGGAAGGCCTATCCATTTATTCCCGGGGAGAAATACATTCGAATAACTGAATGTATAGGAAGAAGTGCATGTTTTAATGTTGATGAGTCATTGCCTCAAAACAAGAAAAGCTGGAGTGGCTGCTGTTATCTTGCTTATATAATTCCTCACTTCCGATTAGAAAAACATGAACACAACCTAAGAAATGAAGGGGAAGTAAAACGTAAGACCCGAGAGGTCTCTGATCGTCTGTTGTGGACATTATTCCCAAGCTACGGTACTGCAACGGCAGGGGGAGAGATACATAAACTGGCGGCTGCCCTTGAGAAATTAACTAATAATACCTCCGATGTAATGGAAGAAACTCAGACCCAAATATCGGCCATAACCACCGAAATGATTGCCACAAGATTAACAACTTTACAAAATCGAATGGCTCTAGATTATCTCTTGGCCGAAAAAGGGGGAACCTGTGCACTAATTGGTAAGGAATGTTGCACCTTCATCCCAGACGACACTTCCCTAGTGGAAGATAAGGCAGAAATAGTAAAGAAAAAGATAAAGAATATAAAAGAAATTGAGAATAAACTTCGAAAAGATGAGAGATGGGAATGGGGTGACTGGGGACTGACCAGTTGGGGAAAATGGTTAGCTAATTTAGGCACTTATGTCTTACTAATAATAGTAGGACTAATAATAGGATTTAACATGTTAAAGTGGATAATGAGTAAGTTGATAATGTCCTTGGGAGGTCAACAATCAATGATGATCATGACAACATTAAACACACAAGAAAGAGTAATAGATTACTCATACAGTTTGAAAAAAAGGCAGACTTAAGAGAGTAGAAACGGTAAGATTGTGAACGTCTACACCTTAGGGTGAAAAGAGGGCAGAGGATAAAAATTGCAAGAACAACAAAAAGTAAAATAAAAGAAATGGGGGAGTTGTTATAAATGAAAAGAAGTATTGTTTTTGCAGGTATATAAAAACATGAAGAAAAGGGGTCCAGCAGAAAAACTATTAACTCTGCAGGTACTTAGGGAAGTGTATCTTTACTTTTAATTATGGTTAATTAAATATTAATTCTGGAGTCAAGTTAACTCTTTTAAAATAAGATTTCGGCAAAAAAACTGAGATAACTAAAATGCCTGAGCTGTACAAAAATGATACAAAATTGATGAAGTGTACGGAGAATGGGATGTACCAGCAGTATTGATACAAAATGTTAAACTATATCTTGATGTACTATCGACAAAATAATGAAAATGCCAGCACTAACATGGAGGAAGGTTGCTAACATGGGGATGGGGAATTAACAAGGGTCGAGCGAAGATGGGCAGTTGTATAGCCTAGTAAGAGAGATTGGGTAATTAGGAGTCTGGAGAGGTGACCTCACTCAGCTCAAAGGTATAATTGTAAACTAACCCAAGTCTAATTTGCTCAATTGCTTTGTGCAGTTGCAGCCCGTACTTGCAAGTCCGTAATAAATTGTCTTGTTTCCAGATTTGTTGGTCTCGTCTAAAATTTTATTGAGTTTGTTTCTTACAGGTGGGTCACTCTTCGGAGGGTCAGTGTGGACTTGTTGGGCCGAAGGGCCTGTTTCCACACTGTAGGGACTCTAATTCTAATTCAATTCAAATTTAACATTAGAGACTCTGAGTAAAATGAGGGATCAAACTTACAACAAAACTTGCAAAGTCAAATGGTAGTTCCTACTCCCCAGTATGCCTGTGAGACACGGTCTACCCACTCCAAAGACGTTAAACAATTCGACAGGTTTCCACATGAGATGCATTCAGAACACCATGAAGTGCCTAATGGGGGACTTCAAAGAGCAGAAATTTCTGGACTTGAAGCATTAATCATCAAAGCCCAGTTCAGATGGAGTGGACGTGTGGTTATGTACGAATGATGATAACATCCCTAAAAGTAGTCACATATTCAACTCAAGGGCCCCTTGAAATCAAATCCGGAAATGTGGCATTCCCATCATGTCCTGATGGAAATGTGCATGAGAACCGAGCAATCTTCAGTCATGACGTTGTTTCCTTCAAGTTACAAATACCAGAGGCAAGATAGAAAGGCTAGACAGTGCAATCGGACAATTCACTCTTGCCAATAAATTGGAAAGCCTTGTAAATTGGTGGTCAGGCATCACAACCACATTAGAAGCTGTGACAACGTGAATGCACGAAATGGCCATCATCAATAATGAAGGGAAAATGATGATGACCAGGTCAGGATAGAAGATTGAACAAGGCATATAGGAGTTAGTGTCATTGATCTCTATCTATATTCTAGAATTACAGTGTCTAGAAAGAAGGTTGCTAAGGAACAAGCAACAAAGCTGTGTATGATGTTGTCATGATGCAATAAGCATTACCTAGTGAGCTCAGGGGAGGTTCCAATTGCATGTCCACATGCCCCCACCCCGATTTGAACTTTAGCTGCTCGGAACTGGGGTGGGAAGAAGGGTCACTAAAACAGGACTCGGCATCTGTAAACGGAAGTAGTTACATCAAATTTACCCCTCCCTCTGTCTTCCTCCTCTCCTCCCCACCCCCACCTGTGACCCACCCCCCGCCTTGCTGCAGTCAGAACAAGGTGTATATCAGGTGACAAAAGGCCTAAGCTTCATTGTGATGCCCCAATGGTCCATCAAGTTGCCGGCAGTCAGGGCCCATGTTCACACATGAAGACCTGTGTCAGCTGTAAGCCAACCAACTCTTGTGGAAATGGCGGACGACGAGCAAGCTGCAGCTCCTGCGGAAGAGGGGCAGCCCGAGGAGGCACCACCTGAGGAACCCGCCCCAGAAGAGGCACCACCTGAGGAACCCGCCCCAGAAGAGGCACCACCTGAGGAAGAGGCACCACCTGAGGCACCAGCCCCAGAAGAGGCACCACCTGAACCGGCCCCAGAAGAGGCCCCACCTGAACCGGCCCCAGAAGAGGCCCCACCTGAACCGGCCCCAGAAGAGGCACCACCTGAACCGGCCCCAGAGGAAGCACCACCTGCAGAAGCCAAGGAAGAGGCACCACCTGCAGAAGCCAAGAAAGAGGAACCGCCCGAGGAAGTCAAGAAAGAGGAACCACCTGCAGAAGCCAAGGAGGAGGCACCTCCTGAGGAAGCCAAGAAAGAGGAACCGCCCGAGGAAGTCAAGAAAGAGGAACCACCTGCCGAAGCCAAGAAAGAGGAACCACCTGCCGAAGCCAAGAAAGAGGAAGCTCCTGCCGAAGCCAAGAAAGAGGAAGCTCCTGCCGAAGCCAAGAAAGAGGGAGAGAGCTGTGAAGTACCTCCTGGGGAAGAGAAGAAAGCGGACAAAAGTTGTGAAAAGCCAAAGCCGGAAGAGGAGAAAGAAAAACCCAAGGCAGGTGAAGAGACATGTGAGCGAGCAAAGTCCCAAGAGGAGAAAGAAAAGGAGGAGAAGGAAAAGGAGGAGAAAGAAAAGGCCAAGAAAGCCACGGACACATGCGAGAAACCAAAGCCCCAAGAGGAGAAAGAGAAAGAGGAGAAACAAAAGGCCAAGAAAGCCGAATGTGAGAGACTAAAAGCAGAGAAAGCCAAGGAAGAGCGGCCAAAACCCGCAGAAAGTTCTTGTGCCAAACCGAAGCCTGAAGAGAGACCGAAACCTGCAGAAGCTTGCGAGAAATCAAAAGAGGAAGGGAAGATTTGTACGTGCCGAGACTCGAAGCCAGCAAACGGAGGCTGCAAGTGGGTAGAGCCAAAGGAAACCTCAGCCAGCTCCAACCAGTGCTCGAAAGGCAATGAATCCTTCTGTAGCTGCGGGAGCCCAAAGGATCCCGGAGCCAAGACCTGTGCAGGTGCCCAATCAGGAGCCTGCAGCTGTGGGTTCCAACACTCCGAGTCCTCATCCTGTGGACACTCTTACCATTAGACAGCAGGAGGGTCCAACGTGGAATGGATTCAGGGATAGTCTGCACATCGTTTCATTGTATGGAATGGCCATGAGGTAGAGAGCAACCTCCAATTTGGCAATATTACTCAGCAATTAGCTTTTAAGTGACAACAAATCAGTGCCATAACAGAAAAATTGAAGAATGTAACACTGGCTGCAAAGTTGGCTTTTGATAAGCAGAGAACAGAGGAGGGTCACCTACTTCCCAAAAACCTTGACGGACAGAAACAAATTCTCTCCAGAACCACAACCCTGCCTTCCCCCAATCACCACTCCCACATTAAAGTCAATTATGTTACATGGATGAATGGCAGAGGGAGGGAGGTTAGAAAATGGACTCTGTTAAGATGACAAGGTAACAAGTACCACAATAGCCCAATTGTCAACCTCAGCCCCCTGATATATCACCCTTTACCAGATTCCAGCACTCTATTTGGACCCCCCCTTGCCATTCACAGGAATCTGCCCCTGTCTTTGCAGCAAAAAGATTGCACTCCGAGACTCTGCGTTTGTGCCCACACTCGGGTGCAGTTCCAGAGGGACAGGTTTCGGAAAATGATAAGAGATGTCAAGTGTGTTAAATATTCAACTGTTCCTACCCCCACTCCCATTTACTGCTCATCTGTCATGCATTTGGATTTACAATGACCCTCTCCGTTGCAATGTCCGAATCTTAGCAGCAAGGATTCCCGGAGATGAAGAACAGTACATTTAGATGCAAAGCAATAATGGATCAGAAGTCGGTCAGACAGCCACTTATGTAGTCGCATACTGATATATACATCAACTCCACCCAGCTATCTTAGCTTCATATCCCTTAAATGCCCTTCCTTACCGTCTTCTGCCAACTTGCCATTATTCCAACATCCAGTGTATCATTTGCCGTCCCCGTACTTGCCTCTAACCTTTATCTCACAGCAGCAGACATTATGGACTGGGCTGTTTAAGGTGAATCGATATCATATTGAAGGCAGTTAGATGCCTTCCACCCTGCATAAAACAAAATATCTGTACAAGATCATCTTTGGATGAGGACAAAGAACCTTGTCCAACCCATTTGATCGCCTCCTTGCTCATTTATGAACCAAACCATAGCATCTGCCACTCCTTCAATCGGCCTTCACCTCAAGAAAACTCAGCCTTGGAAGAATCAGCCCGTAGTGCATCAGTGACCCCTTTCTGACCTCGGCGGCAGATACAGTCGTGGATGGTGCTCCTTGCAGTGACACGAGAGACCCCTCTTAGAACACAAACGACTTGAGCATCAGCAGAAACCACTGAGAGGTCCATTCTGGGACGGGACTCTTTCCCATTCTTGGTTTCACTGTTTGGAGACAGAACTGGACACAGCTGCAAAACGTGAACATGACAGGAAATGTGCAACCGGCAGTCCCCAGTGCGTGACAATACCGACCTCACGGGAAGTGATGATTCACAACAACATGCTGAGTAAGCTAGACTGAAATTAGGTTGGCAATAAAAGAACGTGTATTGGCTCAGGCTGAGGTAACGTTGTCCGTGAGTGTTTCTTTTCAGGGCACCTAGTGCTACAACTAATGAAGAAAGATGAATAACAAACAAGAATGATAAATTGGTAGGGCTTAAGTCAGTACAGAAGAACCCTTTCAAATCACATCTGATTTGATTAATTTATTGCTCACATCTTGAGCACAGCAGGACACCTTCCAATTTACAATTATGACTCGGGAAGCCAAGTATATAATCAAAAGGAGGAATGGAGGAGGTTGGGAATGTATCCCATCCATCCAGAGACAGGAGTGAAAATCTGAAATAATGCTAATTGCAAAAGGCAGTATGTAAGCTTGGAGCTCTCTCCAACATTAGGAACTGGTGCTACGTTAATTTTAAAACTGAGATTACTAGGTTTTTGTTGACCAAAGAATTTCAGACAGTACAAGGTCTGGGAATGGTAGGACCGGCTTGATGGGCTGAATGGTTCCTTCGTTCCACTTAGTCTTTCGTGATAAAGACACAAAATCAATTCCTAAAGGTAGCCCAGAGAGGTCCATCTCCAGTGATATTAGGCAGGAGATCAGCGGGTGAGAGAAACAACTGTAGAAAGGTAAGGGAGAAAATGGTGAGGGTGAGGTAAATCTGGAGTAGGTAAGTCTAGGATAAATAGGGCAAACTGATCAAACTGAATGTAATACAAATTACAGAAAGAATTGTTCACACCAAACCAAGTTTGATGAATACTTCGACTGTTCTGGCTTTGGTAGTCAAAGTAGAAGCTACAGAGGCTTATTCAGAAGTCACAAGAAAGACTAAAAGGCTTTCCTGTCTTAATAAATACGTTATCTGACTGATCTGCCTCTGTCAGATAAAGCAGGATGACTGATTTCAGGTTTGGAGTGTAGTTCCAGTAATGAAGAGCTCTCGGGTTAGGTACAACAACGTTATAGAAGCTCCCACCACCCTGCCGAAACTGTGCGCCTCAATCCTATCCTTTAGAAACCCCACTGGAGTGGCATCTGACATCTGGTATCACAGAATTTAAGCAGCGCAGCACTGTTCCCTGAAACTTGTATAGGATCAAGGTCAGAGTGCACTGACAGAGCACAGTGCCCAGTTCCATTGAATAGAAAAATAACATGGAAGCAATGAAGTCTGGACAAGAGACAAAAAAAAAATCATGGGGACCAAATAATGAGCTTCAGAAAGCCATTAGCTTCTCTTTGATAAAGATACATATTGTGAGGCGGCACGGTGGCTCAGTAGTTAACACTGTGCCTTACAGCACCTGGAACCTGGGTTCAATTCCAGCCTCGAACGACCATCTGTGTGGAGTTTGCACATTCTCCCTGTGTCTGCATGGGTTCCCTTGGGGTGCTGCAGTTTCCTCGCACAGTCAAAAGATGTGCAGGTTAGGGTGAATTGGCCAAGCTAAATTGTCCCATGGTGTCCAGGGATGTCTAGATTTTGGGACATTGGTCAGGGGAAAAGTAGCGTAATAGGGTTGGGGAATCGGTCTGGGTGGGATACTCTTCAGAGGGTTGGTGTGGATTTGTGGGAATGAAGGGCCTGTTTCCACACTGTAGGGATTCTATGAAACTTACATGGAAGTGACCCAAGTAAACTTTAAAATTATGAAGGAATTCCACTGAGTGGATGTGGAGAAGACATGAGAGTGCAAAATTAGAGGCTATGCATAGAGCCAAGCAATAATAAAATCTGATGGGGGACTCAGGAGAAATCCAGGGGAGTTGTGAGAATGTGAAATTTACTGCTGTTGGAAGTTAGCTGTATTTAAGGGGAAATTCAATAAATCCATGGGGAGAATGAGGAATAGAAAGACATATTTATAGAATCATAGAAACTCTATAGTATGGAAGCAGGCCATTTGGCCCATCAAGTCCCCTCCAAAGAATATCCCACCCAGACCCCACACCCCTAGCCTATCCCTGTAACCCTGCATTCAGGGGACCTGTACATGAATTAGGAAAGAAGGAAGCTTCTATGCAGCAAGGACCTGTCGGGCTGAATGGCCAGATTCTGCATAGTCGACGTGGAATGAGAGTAAGGAAGAAATTGAAGATTGGTCAAAAAAAAAGCTTCCTCTTCATTTCAGGCTGTCACTGGTTAAAAGTCAGCCTCCTTACCTCTGGGATGATCTGTCACGGATTTCATTCGCACTTACTTTCCTCCGCGTCTCTTCATTTCACACGCTGACACGCTGCACTCGTTCGCGCCTTGAGTGACAGCAACTTCAAGAGGTGGGAAGTGCAGGCTGGCAGGCCAACTTATTGCCATGGCAACCTCCTCAGCAACCGGCTCTTCTTCAGAGGCGTTAGGCCACAGCTGGAGTGACTGTGTGTGTGTAGTTCTGGTCACTGCACGTTCTTTTGCACGCTCTCTTGTCTTCTCCACATCCACTCAGGGGAATTCCTTCATAATTTTAAGGAGTTTAAAGGAAGGATGTGATTGCATTGGAGGGGGTGCAGAGGAGATTCACCAGGATGTTGTCTGGGATGAAGCTGTTTAGCTATAAAGAGAGGTTGGATAGGCTCAGGTTGATATCCTCAGAGCAGAGATAGCTGAGGCAGGGGAACCTGATTAAGATGCATAACATTATGAGGGGCATGGACAGGGTGGATAGAGTCATAGAGTCATAGAGATAGGGTTAGGATTAGGGATAGGGATAGACCTAACGGAAACAGACCCTTTGGTCCAACTCATCCATGCCAACCAGATATCCTAACCTAATTTAGTCCTATTTGCCAGCACTTAGCCCATATTCCTCTAAACCCTTCCTATTCATATATCCATCCTATTACATGTTGTAAGGTTACCTCAGAGTACAATGGGATCTTGATCTGATGGGCCAATGGGTCATGGAGTAGCAGATGGAGTTTAATTTAGATAAATGTGAGGTACTGTATTTTGGAAAGGCAATTCAGAGCATGACATACACTTAATCTTAAGGTCTTAGGAAGTGTTGCTGAACAAAGACCTTGGAGTGCAGGTTCATAATCCCTTGAAAGTGGAGTCGCACGTAGATAGGATAGTGAAGAAGGCATTTGGTATGCTTTCCTTTATTGGATAGAGCATTGAGTATAGGATTTGGGAGGTCATGTTGTGGCTGTGCAGGTCGTTGGTTCGGCCACTTTTGGAATATTGTGTGCAATTCTGGTCTCCTTCCTACCGGAAGGATGTTGTGAAACTTGAAAGGGTTTGGAAAAGATTTACAAGGATGTTGCCAATGTTGGAGGATTTTAGCTATAGGGTGAGACTGAATATGCTGGGGCTGTTTTCCCTGGTGCATTGGAGGCTGAGGGGTGACCTTATAGAAGTTTACAAAATCATGAGGGGCATGGAGAGGGTCAATATATAAAGTCTTTTCTCTGGGGTGGAGGAGTCCAGAACTAGGAAGATGCTGTTTCACCTTAGTTGAAGGATCAATACCAAGAGGGTTAGGGCCCCTCTTGTGGTGCAGTGGTAGTGTCCTTACCTCTGGACTGAGAGGCCTACGTTCAAGTCCCACCTGCTCCAGAGGTGTATAATGACATCTCTGAACAGGTTGATTAAAAAATAGGTAAAAGTAAAAACGATGGGGTCATAATTCGAAGGTGAAAATCAGGGGGTTTAAGGAAAATCCTTTTCACCCAGAGGGAAAGAGGGGAACCTCATAATTTTTTTAAAAAGTATGTGGATGAGCACTTGGAATGTCATAACATTTAAGGCTATGGGCTAAATGCTGGTAAGTGGGATTAGTGCACATGAGTCAGCTTAGACTCAATGGGCCAAAGGGCCTCTTCTGTGCTGTAATACTCTTTGACATTACTGGAACAGGCAGTGCCTGTGACACACTGATAGAATATGTGGTATTCTCTCCTCCTCATCTGATAGAAACACATTGGCCCAAACAGTTAAAGGTGAAGCCCCGATTAAGTGAGGACCCATGCGGAGATTACAAGCTTAAGTTGTAAAGCACCTTCCATGGCCTCAGCTGATTACCATCTCACTTCGCCTACCCTGAGACATGTCAGCTGAGCTGATACTTCAGAGCAGAAAAGTACTGTGTTGTCAGAGGCACCACCTTTCATGTGAAATATTAAACTGAGAGGCTATCTACCAGTTTGGTATAAAAAGAGCAAGGAGTGCTCCTAACACCCTGACCAACATTTCATTCCCTAACTTACTCCACTGTTAACAGATGAATTTGTCACTTACCTCATTGTGGGACCTTGCTGTGTACAAACAAGATGCTGCACTACAACAGTTATTGCACTTCCATAAGAATGAAATTTGAAACAATCGTTGGTGGTTTGAGTTGTCTTGCCCTACATAAATGAATGTTGCATTGTTTTTTTTTCAGTTTCGGAACACTGGATCAAATCAGCCAAGTTTCCACTGATGGAGTGGATGACTGCGCAGAATGAAAACTGTGGCCTCAACACAGAGCCCATTACCCTAACATTAGGCCAGGTTTACCAGCAGCTGTCAACGCTCGGAAAGGAAAGGAAAAAAAAGAAGCAGATGAATTTGTGTAGCACCTTTTACAATCTATGGACATTCCAAAGAGCCTTAAAGCTAATAAGCATGTTTTAAAGTGTAGACCATATGGCAACCAATTAGTGTACAGTAAATAACCAGTGACAAAAATAATGATCTAGTGGCAGTGTACCTCTGGACTACCAGAGTACCTCTGAACTGAGAGGCCCAGGTTCAAGTCCCAACTGCTCCAGAGGTGTGCAATAATGTCTCTGACAGGTTGGCTAGAAAACTATCTGGCCAGATAGTTCTCTTATGGTGCTCTTATGGTGCAGCGGTAGCATCCTTGTCTCCCAATCCAGGTTCATGACCTATCTGCTTCAGAGGTGTGTCATAATATATCTGAGCAGGTTGGTTAACTACCCACAAGACATCAAGGAGAATTCCCCGCCAGCCTTTGAAATAGATTTTCTTAAATCTTGGGGTATGGGCATCACAGGCAAGGCCATCATTTGTTGCTCTTTAACTGAGTGGTCTACTCAGCCATACCAGGGGACAGATTAGAGTCAACCACATTGCTGTGGCCTGGAGTTACATGTCAGCCAGACTGGGTAAGGATGGCAGATTTCCTTCCCTAAAGGGCATTAGTGAACCAGTTGGGTTTTTACAACTATCATGGTCACCATCACTGATACTAATTTTAGATTAGATTAGCTACAGTGTGGAAACAGGCCCTTCAGCCCACACTGATCCTCTGAAGACTAACCCACCCAGACCCATTTCCCTCTGATTAATACACCTAACGCTATGGGCAATTTAGCATGGCCAATTCATCTAACCTGCACATCTTTGGATTGTGGGAGGAAACCCACGCAGACATGGGCAGAATGGCAAACTCCACACGGAAAGTCGCCCGAGGTTGGAATCGAACCTGGGTCCCTGCTGTTGTGAGGAACCGTGCCACCGTGCTGCTAGATTTTAGAAACATAAAAACTAGGAGCAGGAGTAGGCCATTCGGCCCCTCTGTCCTGCTCTGCCATTCAATATGATTGTGACCAATAGCCCAACTCAGTAATCTTTCTCCCCATAGACTTTGATCCCCTTAGCCCCAAGAACTATAATTCCTTCTTGAAAACATTCAATGTTTTGGCCAAAACTGCTTTCAGTTGCAAAAAAAATCCACAAACAATTGTATTTAAAATTTCACTGCCTTCTCTGAGGATAGAATTAGAACCCATGGCGGCCTTTAGTCTGGGATCACTGGATCATTAACGCACATCCACTAGGCCACTGTCTGCCTCCCATGATATTGTTGGCCACGTGAGAGGGCAGTTAGGGTCTCTGTTTATCACCTCACCTCAAAACCTGCCCCTCTGACAGCGCAAGGTTCCTTCAGCGCTGCTTTGAGAATGTCGCCCTGGATTATATTCTGCAGACGACACATGGCCTGGACAGATGGGGCAAAATGAGCTGAATAATAATGAGCTATGAGACAGATGGCTTTTACCTAATTTATAACAAAGCAGCACCAGAATTGCAAAGTTCCTGTGCTCTTAATTTGACATTGTATGCATGCAACAGTTCATCACATTCCACGAGTTTTATAAGCAAGGCGTTATGTTTAGCTGCCACTTGCTATTATCCACCAGGCGGTTGGAATTTGGAGCAAAGATCTACAAACTCAGTGCACGGCATGTTCAGTTAATCTACCGTGGCTTGTTGGTTCAGTCCTAAGTGTTGGCTCCTCGATGGGCGCTGCTGTATCAGCTCCCCGGGCCTGGATTAAACAAAGCTTCGGTTTAACGTGATTGGGAGGTGCCGGTGCTGGACTGGGGTGGACAAAGTTAAAAATCCCACAACACCAGGTTATAGTCCAACATTTGGAAGCACTTTTGGAATGCTGCTCCTTCGTCAGGTGGTTGGGAAGGAGCAGCGCTTTGAAAGCTGGTGCTTCCAAATAAACCTGTTGGACTATAACCTGAAGTTGTGTGATTTTTAACTCAGTTTAACAATTTATCCCAAAGCCCCGTCAATCCTTCGGCGGTTGAGAGATTTAAAACGCATAGCCCACTGGGTCTATAGAAAAACGCCTCGTCCAAATGAAACTCACGTCTGGTTTAATGTATCATTGCTCATTCTGAATTTAAACACATTTTAATGTCAGTTGGGAGCTGGGTTTCCCAGTAACCTCGGTGAGTGACCGAAAAGGGTTAATTAAAGAGTGCATATGTGACAAACCTAATTCCATTCCCAAATCAGTTCGGAAGGATTCACCACACTCGAAACATTAACTCTGTTTCTCTCTCTCCTCACTGAGTCTCTCGAGCGATTTCTTTGCTTATTTTTAAATGTCGGAACTTCGCTTTTATCACTCCTTGAAGCAGTGGATTGAACAAATGAAAGATCAGCAAACATTAAGCAAAAAGAGTGTGCGGTAGTTAGTACCTGGTTCTGAAGTGAGAGGCTGAACTGTCAGGGAGTTAGAATTACCTACATGAGACTTTCTGAGTCAGGCACTGACAGGGAGAACAATGAGCAGGTGTGCCCGGGTTTGAGGGAAACTCATAGCCAAATGTTTGTAATCCCACCTGGAGTGAAGATGAATGGAGATTAGTGTGTGGACATCAGTGAGGAACTGGAACTCCCCAGTCAGAGCTCAGACCTCGGGAATGCCCCACCTACGGGGCGGAAACAGGCCCTTCGGCCCAACAAATCCACACCGACCCTCCGAAAAGTCTACCACCCAGACTAATGCACCTATTCCTGATTTATGTGACAGATGCCTGATGAAGAGCTTATGCCCGAAACGTCGATACTCCTGCTCCTCGGATGATGCCTGACCTGCTGTGCTTTTCCAGCACCACACTCTCGACTCTGATCTCTAGCATCTGCAGGCCTCACTTTCTCCTAGACTAATGCGCCTAACCTGAACTCTATGGCCAATGTAGCATGGCCAATGCACTCTAACCTGCAAATCTTTGGACGGTGGGAGGAAATCGGAGGAAACCCACGCAGACAAGGGGAGAATGTGCAAACTCCACACAGACAGTCGCCCAAGGTCCCTGGCGCGGTGAGGCAGCAGTGCTAACCAGAGCCACTGTGCCGTCCAAAGCTTCAAGCTTCACATCTTCAAAAGAATATTCTGATTTTTATTAATCCTAGGTTATTCCAATACAGCGTTAAAAATCACACAACACCAGGTTGTAGTCCCAACAGGTTTATTTGGGAGACACCTGATGAAGGAGCAGCGCTCAGAAAGCTAGTGCTTCCAAATAAACCTGTTGGACTCTAACCTGGTGTTGTGTGATTTTTAACTTTGTAGACCCCCAGTCCAACAGCGGCTCCTCCACATCACTGAGTCCGCACCAGGGACCCAGGTTCGATTCCAGCCTCGGGCGACTGTCTGTGTGGAGTTTGCACATTCTCCCAGTTTCTGTCTGGGTTTCCTCCGGGTGCTCCGGTTTCCTCCCACAGTCTAACGATGTGCAGGTTCGGGTGAATTGGCCACGGGAAATTGCCCGTAGTGTTAGGTGCATCAATCAGAGGGAAATGGGTCTGGGTGGGTCACTCTTCGGAGGGTCGGTATGGACAGGTTGGGCCGAAGGGCCTGTTTCCACACTGTAGGGAATCTAATCTAATCCATAGAAGGCAACGAGGGCGTACAACTAAAACGAAAGGGAGGGTCACTGGAACGTCAACTCTGCTTTCTCTCTGCCGAGTTTCTCCAGCACTTTCTACTGAGGAAAAGAAAACTTGTCAACTTGTCGCTTGGCTTTGCTAATGATTTCCCCTTTCCTGCCTGTCTCTTCCTTTGCATTTTACTAATTCCACAATGTAATCGTCGCTTAAATTACTTGCTGGGTCTTTTAATGTTCTGATCTTGTGCCTTTCTCCCTCTCGACATTTCACTTCCCCCCCCCCCCCCCCCCCCCCCCCCCAGCGGTTTTAGGAGATACCGCCCAGGATGGATGTGATTTGCTGACAAGCAGTCAACAGTAAACCTCGGCAAGACAGAGCGACGCTGAGGTTTCTGAGCTTGGCATCGGAGAGTCAGACCTGGAGGAGATGCCATCTCCAGGACAGTCTTTGTCCACAGTTTGCTAACGGCCAGGTGAATGTTCCCAAACTGTAACGAAAAACTGCGCAGAAAGATTATCGGAGGGGCAAAGGACCCCCGAAGTTTTAATGTCCCCACAACAATGAAGCGAAGCTGGGTCCCAGCCAAGTTGACTTTGTAGAACAGTTCCCCCCCCCCCCCTTCACCCTGGTGTTCAGGTCACACCTTGGACGGACCCAGAGCTATGGAGCAACTGCCCCCAGGCAACGCGACCAACTTGACAGAGGCGCAGGGCCACGCGTTCCAGTATTCGCTGTCCTCCAGCGACGTGCTCTACAGCGACTACACACCTCCTCAGAAGGAACTCATCCCTCTCCCCAAAGCTGTGCTCTACCTGCTCATGGCGGCCCTGGTGGTGGTCGCAGTGGCTTATGCCATCGTGGGACATCTCCTTAAAGACCTCGCCCACGACTCCGCAGGTGAGTTCAGGTCAACGTTTAGCGCGTATCAAAGGGCTGGAGCCGAAATGCTTTTCCTTTTGGGATTTGCAGCTTTAAGGTATCAGAGAAGAGACAGGCAGGAGGCTGGAAGAACACAGGAGGTGGAGAAGTCCAGAGAGCAGGGAATCAGGGAGATTCGTGTCCTATTTTGTTAATTCATAAAGGGGATATGCTAACATTTATTGCCTGTCTATAATGTCCTTTGAGAAGGTGAGCGCCCATACAGTCCATTTGGTGTGGGTTAACCCTCAATGCCCTTAGGGAGGGAGTTCCAGCATTTTGACCAAGTGACCCCTGAAGGAACGGCCAGGTCAGGATGGCAAATGGCTTGGAAGGGTCCTGGCAGGGGGTGGTGTTCCCATGTATCTGCTGCCATTGACCTTCTAGATGGCAGTGGTTGTGGGTTTGTAAGGGGCTGTCCAGGAAGCCTTGGTGAATTTCTGCAGTGCATCTTGTAGCTAGTACACACTGCTGCTACTGAGCATCGGTGGTGGAGGGAGTGGATGTTTGTGGACGTGATGCTAATCAAGCGGGCTGCTTTGTCCTGGATGGGGTCAAGCTTCTTGCGCATAGTTGGAGCTTCACCCATCCAGGCAAGTGGGGAGTCACACTCCTGACTTGTGCCTTTTAGGTGATGGACGGTGTCACAGCATTACTGACTTGCTGTTGCAGCCACTGTATTTACATGGCTAGTCTATTTGAGTTTCTGGTCAATGGTAACTTGCGGGATGTTGATAGTAGGGAATTCAGTGATGGTAATGCTAGTGAATGTCAAGGGGTGAAAGATTCACTGTTGTTGGAGACGGTCATTCTCAAAATCAACCAGGGGACTGAAGTCCCAGAGTCTGTTTAACTCTAATGTTCCCACCTCTTTTCCCCACAGTTGACAATCTGGTACAAGGTTATGAGGTTGCTGTTTTGTCAGATCCAGGATTAAATATTTCTTGGTCCCAACTATCTAATTAGATCATAAGAAACTAGTGAGATAAGAAGTCTTCTCTGTGTCACGGCCACCTTTCCTTCTTCAATCGATGGAGCAGGAAAGATGGATTAACATATCATTTTCTTGAAACTTGCTTGCAGATGCCTTTGACAGAACTTCCTCTCCCATGATCTCTATTAGTACCTGGGCTAAGGGTGACAGTCACACAGGAACACCAACTCTTATCATTTCCACTCCAAGCTACACACCAGCTTGCTTGGAAACTAAATCACCATTTCTTCGCCATTGCGAGATCAAACACTGTAAATCCCTTCATGGACAGGTCTGTGGGCGTACTGATAACCTTCCCCCCACCCCCACACACACTGCAGCTGTTTCAAAAACACATGGGTACAAGCAATAAATCAGCAACACCTAACAGCCCAAGAATGAATAACATCACCATATCGAGCGCCTGCAAAAAAAAACACACTCCAAAAAAAAGATTCATTATGTTGACTTTTCAGAGAGCTCTAAAAATCCAAGCAATTAACTACTTGCAATCCAAATGTAAAACGTCGATTTTCTTTCTCAACACTGCTTTGTAGTGTTATGAGGCTAGTCGATTATGGTTATCTGACTTATCTCTGCAGCTGTCAGTAGATGCTGGGTTAGCTCTCCACTGTGATAACACCCAGTAACAGTAACTTCTCAAACTGAGTTGGCTGAGGAATGTCACTGGGTTAGATTCATCAGTGTGGTAGGAGGTGCTGTCTACACAGCAAAACATTCTCTGGCCATCACTTGAAAGGAATTAAGACTGGGGCAACATTTTTTTTGCCTACTATTTCAAAGGGTACCTGCTTAAGCAAGATGCACATTTCTTTGTTAGCTGCTATTTTGCCAGTAGGAACATGATCAATATCGCATTAGATCAGCATTTTGTTCTAATGGCCTCTCTCCCTCCTCAAGGTACAACTTCCACAGAGGCACAGCTGTACATGGGCTAGCCTCATGTCAATGCCCAGCCTTTGAATAACTGGCTACTTGACCATAAGGACCATCACAGTTGATGCTGCTCCCATTCTAATTTGCTGTACCGACCCAAAGATGATCCATAGCTTTGACCCCTGGGAGGTCATTTCCAATAGTACCATATCTACTAATATCTAAGCAGTGACCTGTTATCTTAATAGATACTGAAACAGATGCCCTTGTGTGGCAGAACACATGAGCGTGGCCACCGACTGATCTATGTCGACCCTGCATTAGGTTAGGTCACCTTCAAGGCGACAACATCCAACTCATGTCATTAGGTGCGTTATGACCTCATGTAGTGACCAATGGCTCTTGTCTCAGACCAATGCTTTGAGACTTCAGCAACAGTTGTCATCAACAAACACAGCACTGCCTCGGAATTGCTCCTGGATAATTCCCAGCCCTGTCTTGCAACACACTGGAAGAGGGTTTATACTTGAAATTGTGTGATCTGCTGAGATGAATTATTCAGTCGCACCCTGATAAATCAATGCGATTAGTTACCAATGAGCTGGCTGACTTTTATTTAAGCCACACGCATTTGGATTAAAAGATCTCAAAGTCTTGTTTAACAGCTTCATTCATGGGTGTTTGCTCTTCCTCTGTGTTACGCGTGATCAAAAAATGATGCTTGATCTGAAAAATGTATTGTTGGTAAACCATAGTGTAGAGAATGGTTGCACATGTGTATAAACACACTCGTTAGTTATAGAACAAAAAGTAGTTTGTCTCTATTTATATCAATTCAATGTTATGATCTTAAAAAGACAATCCAATTTTCAGATAGCTCACATAAGCAGCAGAATACTACATGTGTACATCATCCAATTCAACCTCTCCAGCAGATATATTGCAGCCAAATAATTGATGTTGCTGGAAAGACTCAGGAGGTTTGGTAACATCTGTGGAGAGAAAGCATTCAGGTTTTGAGCCCAGTGATCCTTCTTCAGAACTGATAATAGCTGGGGATGAGGAGAGGATAGATGGCCATGGGAGGGAGGGAGTGAGTGAGGGAGATCGATCGAATGGGGGCCATGTGAAGGTGAGAATGGGGTGGCTGTGCTGAAAACAGCGCATGTCATTGATTGAGTATCAGGGTTGGTATAAGACATGGAATGAAGTGTTCAGGCTGTAAATATATTAAACTGGATATTGAGTTATGAAGGCTGCTGAGTTTTTCCAGCACCTTGATTTTAAGTTTATAAAATAATGGATTTTAATTTGAAGTGCTAATCCAGCTATGTTGTGGAAGAGATACCATAATGCAGTTTATAAATCTGAAGCAGCAGTTTGTTGTCATTAATGTGATCAGAACCTTAATCATCCGATACCCAGTCTCATCCTGGGCAATCTGCATTTGGGAACTGGTTAGTGCTGACAAAATGCTGTACTGATTGCTTGCCCCAAGGTGGTTATGGAACCTCTTGGAACTATTTAGCAGAGATTCTCTATAATTGTCAAAAAGATGTTAATGGGAGGCAATGGAAGATTGATATTATCATTAGATTGTTAATCAGGTATTTTTCTGGGGACCGAGGTTCAAAAGCCACAGTTGTACAATATTAACATCCAATAACAGTAACCCCCGTGTTTGTGTTAAGGAAATTAAAAGAACTATTATTCTCAAGGCAGTCCCCAGCATGAAGGATGAGGGGTGATGTGATAGAGGTTTATAAGGTCATGAGGGGCATGGAGAGGGTGACTAGCCAAGGCCTGTTTTCCAGGCTAAGGGAGTCCGAAACTAGAGGGTATAGTTTAAGATGAGAGGGGAAAGATTTAAAAAGGAACTGGGGGGGCAACATTTTCATGCAGAGGATGGTGCGTGTATGGAATGAGCTGCTAGAGGAAGTAATGGAGGTGGTGTAATTACAACATTTGAAAGGCATCTGGATGGGTATATGAATAGGATGGGTTTGGAGGGATATGGGCCAAATGCTGGCAAATAGGATTAAACTAATCAGAATATCTGGAGGGCATGGACAAGTTGGTCTGAAGTGTTTGTTTCCGTGCTGTGTAACTCTATGATGATCTTGAGTGATCAATAAAAAAAAAAGAGGAATGGGCAGGAGAGCAAACATGTTTAAAATGACTGGGTAAGAAATAGAAGCAAAGGAAGAATTGTTGTTTTCTTCCAAAGAAAAGTTAAGATTGGGAATGTGCTGTCCAAATAAGATGGCAGAATTAGACTCCGTTGTAACTTTCAGAAAGAGACTGTTTACATGAAGTGGGGAATGTCACAGGGCTATGGGATACCAGACTTAAGAAGTGGTGGAAGGACTGAGATTTTGTAACAATTTGTCTGCTTTTTATGATTATATTCTCTGGTGCTAGCCTGTAAGAAACCAGATTTGCTGAATTCAGCAAATTGCCATGTAGGTTTTTGAATAAATGACTCCTGAAATATCATTTCAAAATCATCATGATGATAACTATACCGTGAGGAACCAGATCACCCCCAATATCCCAAACTATGTATGATCAAGACATTATAACAGTGTGCAATTAAACATTAATCTCCATAAAACTTTTCATTTGCTGACTTTATCATGTCCCCCTGACCACAGAATGCAGTCATTTTACTTCAACTATTAACATCTGAAAGAGCTGGACCCAGATATAATCACATCAGTAACGGTGACCACAACAATACTCAATTGTTGCAAAAACCCTTGTGGTTCACTATTGTCCATTAGGGAAGGAAATCTGCCCTCCTTACCCAATCTGGACCCATGGCAATATGGCAGACTCCTAACCCTCTCAGAAATGGCAAGCAAGGCACTCAAGTTGTGGCAATTAAGGATAAGCAACAAACGCTGGCTCTGGCAGTGATATCCTCATCCCATGAAAAAATAAAGACTACAAAGTTTAAGGAGGGTATAGTAACTGGAACCTCCCTATCCCATTCCAATTGCTGACCCCTTCTTCAAGTTATTTCACTTAGCAATGCAGAAACAAAATTGCCTGCTCCATGCTAAGTGACAAACTTTAATCACAATTCATTGTTACGACAGCTCATTAGGATCCAAAATTTCCTAAGTAAAATAGGTCTGATTAGCTCTCATGTTCTCTAGCCCTGTGTTATATACTTAGTTGGTGACAGGCATGGCTTTGTAAGGTCTTGGAGCTAAAGCCTGTTCCAGCATAGGATTCAGGCTAAAGCTGTGATGCAGTACTGAACTGGAGGAGTTATTAGGACAACCTGCATGGCACAGTTCAAAGGTAAGCGAGTCTGTCCTACTTCCTATCCACTATTTCTCTCTCAATAATCATATCCATATCTGGTAATTTCTCATTGCATCTTGCATAAATGATGCTTAATTTTCTTAACTATAATAATTTGCAATAAGTCACCTGATTTTTCTCTAAATTGGTTGAGTGCTTTGGGGCACTTTGTGAATACTAAAGCTGCTAGTACAATGCAATTTTACCCTGCATCCTTGAACAATCTTTCAAATTACTGGTAAATGAACCCCAGGAGAGATATTTTCAGTCTTGCATGTTTTGCATTCAGCTTCAGGGTGGTGAAGCAGAATAAGTAGCTTATGAAATAGAATTTGAATAACTATTTGTAGGGTGTGGAGAGGACAGCTAAAATGGGACGCATTTGTGGCTCTCCATGGCCTCCCATGCTGTACCATTCTATAACATTATATCAAAATTAGTCACTCAAAGTTTTCGTTTTACATGGTGTTTTCCAACAGATTGCACATTTGGACCAAGGCAGCATGACACAGGGACTGGCAATGACCTGAAGTGCATCACTCGTGAAACGCCATTGTACCCACTCCAGAATCAAGAGGCAATCCGAATCGCAGAAGAGGAGACACTGCATCCACCGCAGGAGACGTGACTTCACAACTAGGAACAGAGGGATGGATTCACCAAAGAGTCGTCGCACAGCAAAATCCTCATCCCATCAGTAGCACCAACTGAATTCAGTCAAATGGCGTCAGCTGCCATCACCACTCAGTTTCTTGTAACTGAATGTAACTTGCGACATTTCAAAACCTTAAAATGTATTTCCTTATGTAGGAGAGGTAACTATACTATATATAACACCTGATAAATGCATTCATGAATAGAATGGCAAGCCTTCAAGGGAAAGCTGTGCACTTATGTAATACCTTTTAACATGGCAAAATATCCCAAGTTACTTCGTTGAGGTGAATATTGGATGAATTTACCAGTCAAATCTCATATTTTGCTACTTTAAACTCTGCCAGTCGAGAATCCAATTGTACTGGGTCACAATTCCCTACTGGTCAGATTATTCCAGATATTTGTACACATAATGCATTCTTTCTGCATTTATTTTTCTCTAGCTTAGCCTCAAAACCAATTTGTTCCAATGTTCTTCCTTATTTGGAATTTATCTTCAGAACATTTTATATGGCTTGCTTCATTTTCTTGCTCTGAAGGCTGCAGTTAGCATCAACCCTTTCTCTTAGCTCATCTCTCCTCATATTTGGAATAATTTCACACCTGTGGAATTTTGTTTACTCCAAGCAAATGTTCTAGGTTTTGTGATCCTTCCAACAGTTTCCATGCACATTATCGGAGCTTCTTAGCAGCACTTAACCGATGGGCACGAAGGCAGCACTTGGCAACATACAAGTAAAGGCAATGACATTAAAGGTGATGGGTTAAAAGGGACCTAGGCTAGTAAAGTGAAGCTGCACTTAAAAATTATTAACATTGATTGTTAACTTGAATGAGTGATTGAGTATGGTGCAACATCCTGAGTCTCTGTGCTCTTATGGCACCATGACAGTGTTCCTGTCTGAACTGCAATGTCCAAGTTCAAGTCCTACCTGAACCACAGGTGCGTCAGAACATAACCAAACAAGTCAATTAATATATAACTCCCTCCTTACCATGTGCTGCTCTTCCAAACTGTTGCAGTTGTGCAAGGAAATGTTGACAATATCTTCTAGGAAGCATTTGTTCCTATACCTAGCAAGATGCTTTATTAAACATTCTTGATCTGCAATAGTTGCATTGGCTGTTGGTCTCAATACTTTATAAAGAAACTTTACATGGGTGTCTGATTACTCAGGTGTAACGTTTGATATTATTCGGATTGCAGTGCTGCTGCATCACCTTTTTCAACAGTGCCCTCTTATCCCTGCTGGAATTTAATTATTGATAAGCCTGGGAGAGCAGTGATAACCTCCCCATGGATGTTACACAGTCTCTCCAGTGAAAGAGCTAAGAGTAAACCAATCTGAACATATTCCAGTCACTCAACGTAAAGACTGACTTTTCAACCAAACAACAGATCTTGAGATTAATTGGCCAAAAAGTGAAACACCATGGAATAGAGTTTAGTTTTGCTCCATTTATTGCTTTAGATTACAGTTCCCATTTGAATTTGTGATACAAGGTGGCTGTTATAAACATACTGCCCAGGAATCAAGACAATTAAAGCATGTGACAATGAGGTATGTGCCACAGTGACTGCCTTTCAGAATGAAGAAAGGAAAAAAGGGGCCAGGACCACAATTACAGGTAATTATAAAAGGAGGATTGCACAATGACTAAAACCACTGCTTCTTTTTGCTGGTTTCAGGATTTCATATTCTGCTCTGTCTAGTGGTAAGTAGATAGGGTTCCAATATACCTACAATAAGAACAATTTTGGTAACAGTCCAAACAGTAATAATTTAACTTTTACTTGCAGTTCAATTCCAGTTTCCACTTCTATTTCAATGTGATGTCTCTCATTTCCACAACAACCACAAGTTCGTGTCATGTCCATGCTACACCTCAAAAGGGCCAACTCAAAAATAAGTGGAACATGAACAAGACAATGAAATGGCAAGTGATAGTAAACCATTTCCCAGGGCTAGAAAGCCCAAAACTTTATTCTGCCTCTCCCCAATCTTAAATATATAGTGAAACCTTTCCTCAGGCTAAAGACGTGCAGAGCACACACTTCAGAAAGAGTCCGTTTGCACTAAATGCTAGGGATCCAGGCGGCAAACTGGGCTATCGTACACCATCTGCAGGTTCACCTTGTGTCCCACCAGCTCACGGATGTTGTTGATGCCATACTTGATCATGGTTGGCCTAGAAAGCAATCATAAAAAAAATAGCAAAACTTAAGATCTGATTTTGATATTCTATTCCATTTCTGTGTCGGATTGAGACCGAGGTGAAGGCAAGAGGTATCAGGAAGGAAAGGCACTGAAACACAACCCAAGATACAGCACTGAAACAGACCTTTCAGTCCAACTCGCCCATGCCAACCAGATATCCTAACCTAATATCAAGTACCATTTGTTAGCAACTGGCCCATATCCCTCCAAACCCTTCCCATTCATATACTCATCTAGATGCCTTTTAAAATGTTGTAATTGTACCAGCCTCCACCACTTCCTCTGGCAGCTCATTCCATACATGCAACACCTTTTGCGTGAAAAAGTTTCCTTTGGTCCTTTTTAAATCTTTACCCTCTCACCATAAACTTATGCTCTCTAGTTTTGGACTCCCCTACTCTGCGGAAAATATCTTGACTGTTCACCATTCCCCTCATGATTTTATAAACCTCTGTAAAGGTCACTCCACAGCCTCCAACAGTTCAGGGAAAATAGTCCCAGCTTATTCAGCCTCTCGCTATAAGCTCACACCCTCAGACTTCAGCAACATCCTTGTAAATCTTTTCTGAATCCTTTCAAGTTCAACAGCTTCCCTGCAGCAGGGAGGCCAGAACTGCACACAGTATTCCAAAAGTGGCCTAACCAATGTCCTGTACAACCACAACACAATGTCCCAACTTGTATACTCAATGCACTGACCAATAAAGGCAAACATACCAAGTGCCTTGACTACAGTAGCCTCAATGTCAACTACAGATCAATGGCCATTCAACAAACGGCTTGCATTACAAGGTATCAAACAAAAGAATATACTTGTCGTGTTGTTATGAAGATGTGGGTATACCCTTAAGAGAGCTAAAGGCAGCAGAACAACTGGACACAACATAAAGTGTTCTCAATGAGGCAACAATATATGTAACACTAGGTTGAACAACTCAATATTTGTTGCCTGGAGACAAAAACAAATTTGAATTCGGCCAATCAGTTTAAATTATACCCCGATAAAAATACCGATCAAGTTTGAATTGAGTATGTTGGCAATCTTAAAAGCCAATGACACAATCTGGTGCGCTGGGATATAAGACCGGGGGGGGGGGATATTGAACAGTAGAGAGGAGAACTGCCAAGCCTAACATGTACCAGAACGCTTGAAAAAACCTCTCTCAAATGTATCTTTTCAATCAGTAACTTCGTGACACAGAAATTACTAACAAGGAGAAAAGAAGACACATGAATATCCAAAGACAAGAACTTACAGCTGCCTGGTTTTGAAATAAGAAGTATTGTTTTGTAAATCTTAATTGGGAGTTTTATCAGACGAGTATTATAGAAGGGAAGGTAAAAGATAGGTTAGAGAAAGAAATTGTAAATAGTGGTTAGTTAATTATTCTGTTGTACTTTAAGAAAAAGTTTTTTTTACCTTAAATAATTCTTTGCCACTCAATTTTTTCTTTACAGATTACTGCATGAGATAAATCTTTTCGTGTTGCTGGGTTTAAATTAAGCAGGAGGTTTTACCCAGTGTTGTAATGGCGTTTATACAAACTAAATGTTCTGAGATAGGAAAGCATGGTGTTGATAAAGAAAATTTGTATCAGTTTACTATGAGTGAATGCAATTGTGGATGTGTTGTATTGTGCAAGAAGGTCACTAGGTACATGTAGAATATTAGAATCCAGGAAATGTGGAAATATTTCTACACAGGAGAGTTGTGGATGCTCCACTGTTATGTATAGATAAAGGTGGGACAGACATTTGTAGTCTCTCAGAGAATCAAAATATATGAGGAAGAAAGTAGAATTAAAGAAGGTCAGCTATCATTATGAAAAGGTATAGCAAGCACTAGTATGGTTTTAACCTGCTCCTCCTATTTAGGAGGTCTTTCAGCCAATCACCTGTGCACTAGCACTTTGAAATACCTCTTCAGTTATAGAATCCCCAGTGTGGCAACAGGCCCTTCAGCCCAACAAGTCCACACCGACCCTCCGAAGAGTATCCCAACCAGACCCATTCCCCTATCCTATTGCTTTACATTTCCCCTGATTAATGCTACACATCCCTGAACACTATGGGCAATTCAGCATGGTCAATTCACCTAACCTGCACATCTTTGGATTGTTTTCACTACCTAAATACACACAACATCCAATGATCTTTTGAAAAGTTACTGCTTCAATCAGGCAACACAAAACAACTAACCTACAAATACATTTTCATCTTTCCAGCTCTTTTGCCAATTACCTCTACAGGTGCAGAAATTAATTAACTCAGACCAGGAATGGCACTTAGCAGCTTACCAGTTCCATCCAAGTAAGTGCTGGTCATACTTGTTTTGATTAAACATACAGTGCCATGGGATCAGGAAGAATCAAAACTGGAAACATTCAAAGTGATATTAAGGATTGGGGTTGAAGAAAACCTTACGAACCTTCCTAACCAGCCAGGTGATATTATGAGGAACAAGAACACCAGAAGAGCTGGGATAAAACACAATGGACAAAATAGAATTTGATTTTAGAATACCGTGCTTGCAACTTTGCAGATTGTGCTTTCAGTGGAAGGAGGGAGAAAGTTCAGTTCACGCCGGCAACTATAAAAGGAGGATTTAAGGACAAATTGCTTTAAATTCACTGTCCAATAAAACCTCCTGATCAGGCAATGGAGAATAACTGATTCTGGCCCACATCTGAAGATGTCAGCATCTATAAGATTACAGGACAAAACTGCGGTTTCTTGCCCAGCAGAAAACACTATCAGGTGAATATGTTAGCGCTATTTATAAACTGAACAGAAGAGGATCTGACAACGTGTATGAAGTTGTGCAGAGGACATTCTTTATATTTAGATTGTGTGCCCAGTGACCGCTGTAAGTTAAGACAAGTAATCCCCAAGCTCCTTCTCACCCATAGTCAGTTTCTAACATTCCATACTCTTGGCGCCAGCTCAATATAAGAATTGGTAATTAGTCAAAGTCCTATAGACAGTAAAAGCATCTTACTGAAGAAAGGGAATAAGAGTGGTGCAAGGGACCCATAAAATAAAAGTCCCAGGACTGTTACTCAAGATGCCTTGCATTGGTCCTTGGCTGGAAGTCACTGTCCCAGTAGAAAACATTTTGCCCTAAAATTAAGTTATATTACTGTATTAAATTCCAGTGGTTGTGGAACCATCGCCAAGATTCATCTGCTTGTGCCTGTAGTTACTTTCATTTTTGGAGCAAAACAATCCCCCAATTTAGTACATTGTACACCATCAAGCAGCTAACCTATGAACAAAGGTGGGATTGCACAGAACCTGATTGGGACACACGCAGACTTTCTATTCATTAAGTTTCCCTTATTGACATGAAGGCACTTGATAGCATCTTACTACTACTCCAACCCATCCCCACAACTGAGATGTTACAATAAGCTCACCCTTCCGCTCACATTTTTCTTCTTAATCTGGTTATCCTTGGTTCAAAGGGTTGGCATCTGGATGCCCCAGTTGGATAATCAGTGACTTAACAGCTGAGCTAATGATCTATACGGACTCTTTCAATGTAGGAATATTGGAGCTATTGCCTTTCAAATGGTCAATCCACCAGGTCTGTCCTTTTGGGTGAATACACAAAGGGCCCAACTTGAAATACAGCCAATATTAAGCCCTCAACCAACACCACTAAACAGATTATCTGATCCTCGTCATATTGCTGCCAGTGGGAGCTGGCTGTGTGCAAATTGGTTGTTGTGTTTCCTAGAGCATAAGAAAGCCAACAAAACGTTTGGTTGAAAAGAGGTGCATTGCTGATGCTTCTTGTGTTTCACGCATTGGGACTATATGTGAGAATGCCAAATTTCAAACCATCACAACAATTTATGCAACATGAGACAAGTTTCCATCACTATCTCCATGGCAACACCACAACCAGTGTCTATTTACTAACCAATCAATACCCTTTTATCCTATCATATAAACTGTTGTGGCCCTTTGATGTGAAGGGCAGTGTTTGTCACTGGCCACCCAGGTGTTTTCCTATCTTCCTGGTGGTGGAAATTGAATAAAGATTGGTGCACTTTGTGTCTTTCACTGTGTCTCACACCTGCGCGCGCACACACACAAAAAAGAAATAAACTGTTGTGATGGTGGGTGTTGGAGTTGCCAATGGCTGAAGACAATTGTTAATTGAGGCAACAGTTTCCACAGTCAGAATCACGGCCACCAGATAAGATAATGAAGTGCCTCACAGAAATCTTAGTGATGATGACAAAAACTTGTTACTTAGTAAAGTATAAATTGGAAAGTCAGATCCCATTTACATAATCAAAGATCCCATAATCAAAGGCTTTATAAGCAATTGCCATTACATATAATTTCAGTATAGCTACATTTTTAATAAGTGCAACTAACAAATTAATGTTAAGGAATTTAGCTGAATTCATTTGGACAAATGGCTGTAGATAGTAGAGAGAAGCCCCCATTGAAGGATGAATGGTACAAAGAGTACCTATTGATATATAACAAAGGGTGTAAACAGATATCCTTTTGAAAGAACATTCGAAAACAATTTTAAAAATCACAACACCAAGGTTATAGTCCAACAGGTTTATTTGGAAGCACTAGCTTTCAGAGCATTGCTCCTTCATCGGGTGGTTGTGTAGTATACTCCAAAAGCACCTGATGAAAGCTAGGGGTTCCAATTAAACCTGTTGGACTATAACCTGGTGTTGTGTGATTTTTAACTTTGTACACCCCAGTCCAACATGGGCACCTCCACATTATGGAAAATATATAGTATCATAGGGGTGGAAATTGCAAAACATTAGTCATGATGACCTCGGAACGATAAATCATCACAGGTAAGAAACAGCATCCACTCGGTATCATGCAGTTGGCAAATGTCTGGGGAGGGGCATAATAGGCAGAGGAGAGGTCGCAAGTGCGATGTCAACATTGCATGTAATCACTGTAACACAAAATGTATAAATATCCCAGACTTTATTGAGAAAGGTAAAGGGTCCTGGGGACCTCTCCAAATAAAAATCAATTTGTGCTACTGAAACACAGGACTCAGGCAACTCTTTAAAATCCCTCTCAAACAGCTGGAATATTGGTATTCTTGTAATTGTTCTGATGAATGCAAGATGAAACGCTGCAGCTACATGACTATTGCTAAGGAGAGAAGTTCTGTCTTACCAAGAGACTTCAGTTATACTTCATTGGATTGAAAAATTCACTTTGGACAAAGGATCATGAAAGACATGTCTAAATACAGATCTATGCACTGAACAGATCTGCCACTAGATGTCTCCACACCCATTCCCACAGGAAATACCTTTGTGTTGTGCTCTGTTGGTTTTTAGTGAAAGATCTATTAACCAAATATCTTAAGTACGAGAAATGCAATTTGATCACAGTACAGGTGAAGACTGTTTAGAACATACCCGAGTATCAATTATCTAACCTGCAAATTTAATGCACCTTCACAAGAAATCTGAACAGTGTGGTTGTGACCAGAAGGTTTGACATAAGTGAAATTGCAAAAAAACAAAATTACATGTTTAGGGACTGATTCTTAATTAATGCTTTGCGCTCTGAAAGCTGCAATGAATCGCTAGGAATTAGATGATAAATAGCTTTTAATCCCTGTAGTACGGTTGAATTCAAAGAGGAGAAAGTGAGGACTGCAGATGCTGGAGATCAGAGCTGAAAATGTGTTGCTGGAAAAGCGCAGGTAGTCAGGCAGCATCCAAGGAGCAGGAGAATCGACGTTTCGGGCATGAGCCCTTCTTCACGAATGAGACCTCCTGAAGAAGGGCTCATGCCCGAAACGTCGATTCTCCTGCTCCTTGGATGCTGCCTGACCTGCTGCGCTTTTCCAGCAACACATTTTCAGCTAGAATTCAAAGAGGATTAGTGATGAACTGCAGATTTACAAGACAGACAATGTACATGATTAGTTGCTGGAAACCTCATCCACTAATTTTGGTGGATGGATGAATCACTCTTCTGTTAATGAATGCCATTCTCAAGGCTAAGACCAAATAAATAACTAAGTTCAAAACTGGAAATGAGAGATTAACTGACCAAGGGCTGCAAGTTACATCTGCTCACGTTTTGCAGAAAGTGTTAGGTTCATATGATTTGAAAATCTCATCATTTGCCGTCAATTCAGGAGTAAGAAAAATACCACATTCATTTGCATGGGGCAATCTGGATATTAACCTGGGGCAAGAGACTGGCACGGTGGCCCATGGTTGGCACTGCTGCCTTACGGTGCCATGGACCCAGGCTCGAATCTCATCTTGGGTGACTGTCTGTGTGCAGTTTGCACATTCTCCTTGTGTCTGCATGGGTTTCCTCCGGGTGCTCCAGGTTCCTCCCACAATCCAAAGATGTGCAGGTTAGGTGAATTGGCCATGTTAGTCAGGGGTAAATATAGGGTAGGGGAATGGTCTGGGTGGGTTACTCTTCGGACGGTCATGTGAACTTGTTGGGCCGAAGGACCTGTTTCCATACTGAAAGGGATCTAATCTAAACACTTCTCCATCTCAGGTATCCAGTGTGAGCATCAAGCAGGATGCTGGTCAGTGTTTTTTTTTTTAATTTTCATTTATGAGATGTGACATTGGTGACTAGGCCAGCAATTATTGCCCTCCCGTGATTAATGACTAGTATTCTTGAACTGCAGCCATTTGTAGGTGCACCCACAGTGCTACCAGAAAGCAACTTCCTGGATTTGATACTGAAGAAACAGTAATATATTTCCAAGTCAGGATGGTGAGTGACTTGGAAGGGAAATTCCAGATGGCAGTACTTCAGTGCAGCTGCTGCCCTTTTCCTTCCTGATGTTAATGGTCACAGTTTGAAAGTCTCTAAGGTACTTTGGCAAGTTGTTGCAGCACATTTGATGTGCAGGTTAGGGGGATTAGCCATTCTAAATTGCCCTGTGGTGTCCAGGGTCATGCAGGCTAGGTGGAACGGCCATGGGAAATGCAGGGTTACAAGAATGGAGTAGGGAAGTCAGTGCGGACTCCATAGATCAAATAGCCTGCTTCCATACTGTAGGGATTGTATGATTTGTCGATGAGACACATCGCTATTGTGTGGTGATAAATTCTATTAATATTTGCAGATGTGGTGTTAATCAAGCAGGCAGCTTTGTCCCAGACAGTGTCAAGCATCTTGAGTGCTGGTGAACTTGCACTCATCCAGGCAAATGGAGAGTATTCTTTTACATTGGGCCTTATAGATGATGGACAGGCCTTTGGGAGTCAGGAGGGGATATAATCGCTGCAGGATTCTTAGCCTCTGACCTTCTCGAAGCCACAGTATTTATATGGCAGTCCAGTTCAATTTAGTCAATAATAACCCCCAAGATATTGATGTGGACGATTCCGTAATGACAATGGTATCAATTGTCAAAGAGTGATAGTTTCAATCTTGTTGGGGATGGTCATTTTCTGGCACCTGCGGCAAAAATGTTATTTGTTTCTTGTCAGACAAAGCCTGGATGTTATTCAGATCTTGCTGTAACTGGACACAAACTGAGGCATGTTTGGGGATCAAAGCCAGACTTGTATGTATGTGTGTCACACCGATCATCAGGAACCTGTCTGATTTCCACTCTCTTTCCCGGTGTGTATACAGACAAATTCTACACCCCCAGTTTTGACCATAAACTAGGAACAGGAGCTGTCTGTAGAGTACAGTTCTAATGTTTAAAAGACATTTGGATAAGTACATGAATAAGCAATGTCTGGAGGGATATGGGTCAGACGCAGGCAGGTGGGACTAGTTTAGTTTTGGATTATGATCAGCTGGGACTGTTTGTATTTCCATGCTGTATGACTCTGAGAAGCACGAATAGAGTGATTAGAGTCCAAAACTCCTAAGGTGTGAGGGCATACGTTTAAGGAGAGAGGGGAAAGATTTTATAAAGACCTGAGGGGTAACTTTTTCAAGCAGAGGGTAGTGCGTGTATGGAATGAGCTGCCGGAGGAAGTGGTGGAGGCTGGTACAATTACAAGATTTAAAAGGCATCTGGATGGTTATATGAATAGGAAAGACTGGGAGGGAAATGGGCCAAATGTTGGCAAATGGGACTAGGTCAGTTTGGGATGTCTGGTGAGTGCAAATGAGTTGGACTGAAGTGTTTATTTCTGTGCTGTATGACTCTGACTCTTATCCAGTTATTTTACTGCTTTAAACAGCTGGACCATCAGAAGTTACAGCTAACAGCACTCATGGGTATGAAAGTGCGTGAGTAAAAAATAACTTGCTTGACTTCAACAGCTTGATTACAAGTGTTAATTTGAGTCAGTCTTGTTCAGTATTAAAATAAAACTGCTAAATCCCATCAGTTGTTTAAAAGCTGTTTCACCAACTTTCCTAGCTCCAGTTTCTCATTACTTCTAATTCCTACATTTCAACATGGATAACAGTGCTTTTGAACATGAGAGATCATGACAGGCGCTTCAGAACTGCAAATTCTGCAATCCCTCCCACCCCACCAATTTAGATAAGTTTGTAGAGGCAGTATGCGGGTTCGGGGAGGTGGACAGAAGGCCACAAATATTCTCAGTATGGCCTTCAACCTTCTTTCAATTGTGCCAGGCCGGGCTATTACCTACCGCTCGAGTGAGAGGCCCCAAGCTATCACCGTCACGTTTTCTGGTAGACCCATCGGAAGCAGCATTTCAGGACGGAAAACCCCAGAGTTTCCGACTTCCACCCACTTCTTCAATCCTGGAGAAAACAGAACATTTCTCTAAATGAGCACGAGACCCCGTGCAAGTGAACAATTTGAGGGAGTGCCTGGAGTTGAGAAGAATTCAATCAGGACAAAATAGAAGGAGGGATGCCTCCTAAACCATCCTGCACATCAGTTAGAGGATTTGGAATGTGGTTTGGAATGTTTTTGCAAGTATTGTAGCATCAAAAGGAAAGCTACAGCACCTGTATTCAGCAGAGGACAGGAAACTGAAGGCGACCATGAAGGAGTGAATGTAATGGATTAAAAACAAAACCAGTAAGTTTGCTGACACCAACATCATGATGTGCGCTGACTCTCCATGCCCACTGCCAAATTGCATCTGCACACATGCGTATTCGAGCAGACTTTTAAAAATTGAAAATTATGCTTTAACACATTCTTATCACATATATTCCAACATTTTATCATTAGGTACAAGACACTGTTTAAATATATTTAATGAGAGATATTGCTGCTAACGTATATGCTCATGAATCTGGATGTCAGCAAGAGCCAAATGGAAACAAATTGCTTGAGAAAAACAGGTCTGGGAGCATTTGTGTGGGTCAAGGGCGAGGGAGACAAAGAGAACAATGTGTCCAATGAAATGGGACTTGAAATATTAACTGTTTTTTTACTGTCTAGATGATGCCAGATTTGTTGAACATCTCCAGGACTGTGTTTATCTTTCAGATCTGCAGTATTTTGTCCTCATTATATACATGGACCTTTGATTGAACTAACACGTGGATTAAAAAAGCCGACAAAATTCAAAAGGACAGTGAAACCATTAACCTTTCAGTGCAATAGTGCTTCTGAACATCAGCTTGTTGCCACTGGTAATGCAGTCACTTTGAGTCAAGAGGCTGCAAGTTCAAGCCTAATCACAGAATTGGGCATGTAATCTACCACCAGGGCAGCGCTGAGGGACTGCTTCAGTGATGGAGGTGCTAAGTTCAAATGTTAAATGGGGCCACACCTGCCTGCCTGTTGTGCCAAATGTAAGTAAATAAGTGGACAACTCTCCCAGAATCCACCTATGTTTCCATTATCAAAAACTGGTTAAGTCTTGCGAATTCATTCACTATTAATAGGAGTTCTGTTGTGTACAGTTACAAAAAGAGAATAATGATAAAATACCAGTAGGGATGTTTTGATACAGTTCTATACTGTTTTGGAGACCATATCGAGAGTATTGCAGAGGGTTTTGGCCTCCTTATTTAAGGAAGGATGGAAATGTATTAGAAGCAGTTCAAAGAACTCCCTGGGGTTAGGGCGAGGGGAGGTATCTTATGAGGAAAAGTATGACACAGTTCAGGATTTCATTAATTTGGGTTTAGAAGTAATTTAATTGAAGAAGAACCTGGAGGACCTGGACAGGATGGCTGCTTCCCCTTGTGGGACAGGGAGGCACATTTAAAAATAGTCTCCCATTTAAGATAGATGAGAACTATTTTATTTTTAAAAAGTCTTGGGAATGTGGAATTCTCTTCTCCAGAATGGAGAAGGCAAGGTCATTGAATACTTTTAAAGACAGAAGCATAGATGTTTAGCGAATCAACAATTATTGGAGGGTAGCCGGGAAAGTGGTATTCAGGCCACAATCAGATTAACAGAGCAGGCAGGGCAGGTTTGAATCGATTCCTGCTTCTGATCCATATACCTATATAGTATTGACAAAGAAGCTGAAAGCAACAACACCAACATTGGGACTGAAGGCTATTAAAGAGGAGTGTACTACTACATGAACTTTGAACCGCTCATGATCTTCTAGACCTAAACCTTAACACTTACCTTCATGATAGCTGAAGATCTCCATACTAGGCTCTGTGTAGGGGTTGAAGGCTGGCTTATAACGCAGTTTGGTTATACCTGTCAACAGGAGAAAGACCACAAAAAAAAACTCAACCTTTAAAATGGAAGCATTTTGAATAAAACATAATGCATACTTTGTTATTATTAAAGCTGAATTTTCAATAGGAAGATAAAAAATAGAAGGTAGGATCTGATTGTAAGGTACTTGTAATACTGGACAAACATTTGAAAGGCCAGGGTCATTAACCCAAAGAACAAAGAATTCGAATCCCACCTTTGCATTTTGAGAACTAAAATTCAGTTTAAAAAATTAAATCGTAAGTAAAAGTTTTCAGAAAAAGATCGCCACCTTCCATGTTGCAACACTGATGCCCTTTGGAGAAGGAAACATGAAGTTCCTCCTCACTATCGTTGACTTCAGTCACACATGAAATATCAATTAAAAGCACCCAAGGTTCAGCAAATCACTTGCCTTCAAACTACTGTCAGCTCCCACCATCATCACCTCCCAATACACCCAAACCTCCAAAGAATGAGTACTTTAAAAATCGATCAATGCTGACCCTTCACTTGGGTTTTAAAAAAAAGGTGTAGGCTAAAATGAGTGAGGAAGAAGAGTTACTCAATGATGATATCCAGTTGTACAGTGAGATCACTGAATTAACAGTCAGTTGAAGTATCCAGCAATCCCTCCAGATGAAAAAAATTCAACTTCCTCATTTGTGCAACTACCCATCCTAAGCTTCCCTTTATTAACGGTCTTGAGTATTGGAACAGCAGTGGAGAAACAAGAAATGAATAAAAATACATACATTTCCATTAAATAGATTGCTAACCTTACAAAAAAATTTTTTAAATGGGCTCTAGTGACACATAACGCCTTCAAAGTTTACAAAGAGCCACACTTGATTGTGTATCAGCAGGAGCAATTATTTTCTGGACTAAAGTCAGTTACAGGAAGGAACAGAGAAGAACCACATGGAGATAAGGTCTCACCAAGTTTACTGAAGAACTGTTGGAGAACTCCCATCAGGTCGCCCAGCGTCAGATCATAATCTGCTACCACCCCCTCAATTTGGTGAAATTCTGCCAAGTGAGTGGCGTCCAATGTCTCGTTACGGAAGACTCGGTCGATAGAGAAATACTTCACGGGTGTAAACGCTTCCTGCACAGTTACAATGAAAACCGTTATCAAAAAATGCAATCATGTTGGAGTGGGGGAGGATGGGAAGGAGAGAACACAGCTTTGGACATATTGCAAGCATAGCATGAAGGTCACACAACACAATTTTCTTTTGTGTTTCATATCCTCGCCTTCACCCACTACGTCAAAAAAAAAGACTAACCTCCAACAATTTAATATTGCCTTCATATAGGTCTCCCAAGTGCACAACTGGCAAATTAACATGAGGGTTATGAGCAGTTAACTCACAACACCTGCTACCCCAGCACAAGAGAGAGAAATCCACACGTCAGGAACCAGGAACACCAGCAATCCAAGTCAGGGATCACTGACTTCAGCATTCCGCTCTGCTTCATGTGGAAGAATCCCTATACTCTCAGACACCTGTTAACTGGATACTTATCTTGACAAGCAAGCACATGGGTTTGTTAAGTATTTGGAACACAGATACTCCTGATTTGGTTTAAATTAGTTTCATAACTTTTTAATTGGCTACTTAAAATATTCCCACAACCAAACTTCAATTTTAAATTTTGCACGTTTCACTAGTGATTTGACCTTTGTCACCATCGCCCTTTAACAGTTCAAAATTTGTATTTAAAATAGTACGAGGAAATGCTGCTGGGCCTGACAAGATCAGCAGTTGGGCCCTCGAGGGGTAGCCATACTGGGCTTCCTGCCTCTCTCCTGTGGTTGTGCGCGCATGTCTGTGAAGGGAGAAGCACAGTGTTCAATAGTACTCTGTGGACCTTCTGAGACTACCATTCCTCAAAACCAAAAATTTTATTTTAAAACTTTGTAGGTTTCCACTCTATTTTTCTGGTCATAGTACCCCCTTAAAGTGACTTAATCACGAAGCACTCCTTTAATGTGGATTAAATTGGTATTTTGGGTGAGACCAATCAAAATAGGGATATTGCTGGGATAGCAGGCAGTAGTTAGGAGGCTATGCTGTTTGTGTCTGCATTTCACAAATTTGGTTAATCCACAATGCTTATTTCACGCTGACTAGGAAACTAACACAGACAGGTTATCTGTGGTTTTAAAGAAAATGGGATAAGAACAAAACATAACTTGCTTCTTTGAGTAAAAAAGGTGTGCACTGCACATGTGCAGTCTGACAACTTGTGGAAAACAAAAATCAGACTGTGAAGTTGTCTGGGAATGCACACTCTATAAACAGCAGGATACTATTGATGCGTCTGATTTTGTATTCCACCAGCTGGCTAGAGATGGAATTAAATAGTGCCCTGCTGTCATCCCGATAAAGCTCTACCACACACAAACAACCCTGTGGGCAGGACATGATGTCCCTTAGGCAGGGGAGCACTGCGGGAGCTCGCAAAGCTGGGAGTCCCACACCAGATTTTATAGTGCAGGAGATTAAAAAAAAGAATGGCTGCATGATGACAGCATGCTTCAGCAATCTGCCCTCTTGCATATTTCACATTAACCATCTTCAGGAGATTATGTAGATGCTTCCAGCTGACCATTTCACTAATGGAGCCATTATCTTTTACCAACTTAGCTTCACAGCAATAATCAAATGTCTGTCAATACCTATACACACTAATGCTTATAAACGTTCCCCACCGAATGATACAAAGACAAAGAAAAGTAAGAGAAGATGGAGTGCATAGCAAGTAACGGCAACACCATTCAGACAGTACAGTTTAAAAAATGATCTCATTTCAATATTGCTGTCAAGGCACGGTACAAAAGTGGCATTCAACCAGTAATGTCACTTTGTAGCCACGCTGTCCCCTTTTCATCTCCAGAAATTAACTTAAAAACAATTTTACATGTGACAGGAGCATGAATGAGTATGAGCAATACCAAGATCAGACAAAGGTGCTGATCTTAGAACAACTATAAAAGTATTGACATAATAAAAATTTGGAAGTTCTGTTCTGGTAATCTACTTGGATTTAAAAAAAAAGTAGTTAACTACAGATATGTAAGCTTTCACCCTGACCTTGGCACATTTGTCATGAGGCATGAGGCATACTCACTTTAGCACACCAGAAACTGGGAGGAGAAAATCAAATGGATCTGGGATTCTCCATCCTGATCACAATGGTAAACTGCAAACACAGGGGGCTCAGGAGTTAGACGGAAAGAGTACGAAGCACTTGAAACAACCTGAGCAGATACTTCCTAAAAAAAAAGAGGGAGAAAATAGTCACCTTACCTTTTGGGCAAGTTTGTACAGCATTCGTGCACTGACAGCTGTAGTGTGTGTTCGCAAGAGATTCTTCTGTGCTTCCTCAATCTTCCAGTCATATTTGTATCTGGATACATACATAAATAGTTACTGAAAACACAAAGAACTAAAGACTGCAACATTTGCACAACTTTAAACACAGCACACTTATCCTCAAACTTATATTAGAAACAGTTTTAAAATGATTAAATCTTTGTTTTTCCCCAGGACTACCTGAGCATGGTGGCAGCAGCGTGCAGCATCAACTTGACACATTACAACTCAACTCTTGACAGCACCTTTCAAACAAAGGACAGACAAACTGAGCAGGCACGTAGGAACACCAGTCCCTGCAAACTCAAGTCACACACCATCCTGACTTCGAATTAAATCACTCCTCCTGGACTTTGACCCAGGGGACTACGAAGAAATTCTTTAAACTGCAGTGAGCGTAACTAGTTCACTGGACAATTCTGATGATTTACTGGTTTAAAAAATAGGTCAGCTCAACTGGAGACAGAGGTTTGATCCCCGAGGGGGGATAAATCCACACTGTGACAAACCTACTCTGTCTGAAAAGCCAACGGTCCATCGTTTTTACACAAAAATGCCTCTCCTTGTGCACTGCCCAACACAAGTCATGTATGCAAGAATAGCCTGGCCACATAATCCAGTGCTCTAAATTCCCTCATCCAGGGCAGTATACACAATGCCAACCCTGTGCCCTATTCACAGCAAAGAAAGCCAAAGACTGTGCACAAACAAACTCCAGCCCGACACCATTTCCCCCCCGCAACCCTTGTTCATCTATGCCGCCCCACTTGCCAGTGCACCAACCTCAAACCATCCTGGCATGCAAATATGCACCCACGCCCTTGTGCACCCTATTCCCCTCACACTCTCCTATAGCAGTACAGTCGATACCCCCATGCATGCCATCACACCCAATTTTCTCCTCCCCCAAACTAATTTGCTCAATTCTCTCCTCCATCCTGCATCCAATCATTGCTCTGCTCCTCTCCGGGGGCTCTGTCCTCATCTCTGCTCCCAACCCTGCCACCTTAGCACACCCAACCACATCATTTGTAACAGGTGCATATAAAATCACTCCAAACACACAGTCAGTCCGTATCTATGGAGAGAAGAGACAAATTAATACCACAGTCTGTCACAGGGCAGCTCCTGAAATTTAAATGTGCTTCTCCACAAGATGCCAAATGACCTGCACCTTTATCAGACAATCACAAGCTGTGAGACAGCCAAAGGTCTTCAAAAATGTGTTCACTGTAAAGTGGAAAACACAGCATCCAAATTGCATATCACAAACGTCCACAAAAGGCAATGTGATAGCAGCAAGTATTTATTTTCAGTGATACTGGATGACGTGAACAAATACAAATGTGAAAATTCTTTACTGTACATTGTTCCTCAACAACACTGCACAAAGACAAATAAAATTTGCATCTCCCAAGTTAGCTTAAATAATTAGTGCAGACTTACCCCAGGGATCCATATCCACCCTCTGAATGAACTTTCTTTACTCTTTCAAGGTAATCCATTGGAAATTTGGTTGCAGTGGCTGGCTCTGTGTGTGGTTGGACAGGGGAAAAGCAGGGATACTTAAAATTCTAAATATATAAGTTTTCGTTATTTCGTCATGTGGCACAAACTGTGCATAGTTCAATCACCCTCTCCCTTATATCACTGGAGTCAAGGGATTCTGTGTACAGGAGTGCAAAATATATTAGTATTGGAATAAACAATTAAAAGGAGGCTGCTATTTACTCAGCACAATATTGTACACATCTAAACATTTCAGATTGACATTACTTTTAAAGTGCAGCTGTTGTTCAGGAAGTAAATATGAAGCATAATAAACAGAATAGCTAGGAAATCTGATCTAGGAGGAACAGGGACACTGAGGTATGGGCAGAGAGAAGTGTGCACCTACACAAAGCAAAGAGGTGCATAGGCTGTTTTATTAAAAACAGAAGTCAGGATGTCATGTTGCGGCTGTAGAGGACGTTGGTTAGGCCACTTTTGGAGTATTGCATGCAATTCTGGTCTCCTTCCTATCGGAAAGATGTTGTGAAACTTGAAACGGTTCAGAAAAGATTTACAAGGATGTTGTCAGGGTTGGAGGATTTGAACTACAGGGAAAGGCTGAATAGGCTGGGGCTGTTTTCCATGGCTTGTTGGTGGCTGAGGGGTGACCTTATAGAGGTTTATAAAATCATGAGGGGCATGGATAGGATAGATAGACAAGGTATTTTCCCTGACGTGGCGGAGTCCAGAACTAGAGGGCATAGGATTAGGGCGAGAGGGGAAAGATATAAAAGAGACCTAAGGGGCAACTGTTTCATGCAGAGGGTGGTGCGTGTATGGAATGAGCTGCTGGAGGAAGTGGAGGCTGGTACAATTGCAACATTTAAAAGACATCTGGATGGGTATATAAATAGGATGGGTTTGGAGGGATATGGGCCAGATGCTGGCAAGTGGGACTTGATTGGGTTGGGATATCTGGTCAGCATGGACGAGTTGGACCGAAGGGTCTGTTGCTGTGCTGTACATCTCTATGATTTAAAGAGGTATGCTGAGCTGAAACGTTAACACTTTCTCTCCCAACTTATGTGGCCAGGCCTGCTGAGTATTTCCAGTATTTTTGTTTTTTGTTCCCCTTTGTCTCAGTACTGCGTCAGGCCAGTAGTTTTATAAAGATGGTGTTTTAATTCACTCAACCACTTTGCCACATTCAATTCACCAAAAGCACGATTTAGAATTCATACCAGACAGGAAGAAGGTGTCATGTTGGTCTCGGGCTGGGTGTTGCTGGGGTTGAAAGAGGGAATCAAAGTTCCAGAATGAGCTCTCAATGAAATTATTGGTTGGCATCTCTGTGAAACTGAAAAGATTCAAAAGTTTTTAATAAACATTCTGATGGTATGAGAGCAGTTGCTCCAGACAGCTCAATAATGGGACGGGCAGGGAAGCACCAGTGTGGGAAGTAGTGAAATGAAAATAGAGTATTGGATCAAGGCAACATTGAATAGCCATCATTACTGAAAATTCTTTCCCCCTTGAACTCCATTTCAAATTTGCTCCTTCCATCCTGTCAACCGAATCCCTGGTTCCCCAAATGCAGAACCAACTAAATGATCATTAACATTTTTCCCCTGATTGTTACACTCTGCCAAGAGAAACTCTAATAAAATTATACAAAGAGCAGGGCAAATTGTGTAGGTTTGTCAAAGAGCCAGCACTACATAATGGAGCAACACATTGCGATGTACCATGCTATACTCACTATAAAATTGGTCATGACAAATCTCCTTCATATTTTATTCCTTAATTACAATTGAATAAGCAGTCCTCTTGTAACAAGTAACATTGGGAGCACTAGCAGCTAAGATGACTAAAAGTGGATAAATTTAGACAATTAAGAAAATAAACCCCACTCACCCCATTTCCAGGAATATCTGTCTGAACTGCGTTCGGACTTTCATCAAGGGGTGCAGGTGCCCGCATTCTGGAACGATACCCATAGCATCAAAGTTGTACGGCTTGAACTTCTTCTCTTTCCACGATCCACTATCAACAAAATTTCACAGTGCACATCTTATACACTACAGTATTACTCTCAGCAACAGTAACACCAAAAGAAAAAGCTGACCTGACAATTAGGCTCAACCTTATTTGGGGCAAGTTGAGACTTAAGGTGTAGATTATAATGGGTACAAGGATTATTAAATATTTCTCAGTCAGAATAGGAATAAAATTTCTATGGTGGAGTAGCAAGCTGCTAAAATTGCATCATGAAAAGGAATTTTCAAATTCAGACTGCTATTTGGAAGTGTATTAGGTGTTGTGGCACAGAGCCATTTAAAGCAGGACAGTTACAATTTCAATGCCCATTTAATGAAGCTGAATGATCTCCCAACACCATCAAGTGGAATATTATCAACACGAGGAGGGGGGGAAACAAACAAGATCATCCAATTCTGCTCCCAATTACTGATCACTGAAGTAGTGTGTTCACTCACCAATCACACAAACAGCACTAGGCTCAATTGCAACACCGTTTTACACATGAACATCACCAACACAATCACCAAAGTTACTTTGACTACATACTAAGTCCCACTTGCATTCCAAAGACCAGATTCTAAGAGGTTACTGCTGCAGATTCTTGGGGAAGAGATGAAAACAGCTGGACAAACGACAAAAAAAAAACCTGAAGCTCAAACTCATGCTCCACTGTTGGTCAATAGTACAAGTTGTGTATTTGGTTGGCATCTTTTATTCTTTAGCTGTTGGGCTGCAATGGGACTGAGGTGTTACCATGCCACAATATGGGAGGGACATGTCTGATCTTGTGTTGCTGCTTATGCCACAACATACTAGACACATTAACTACTGCCAAATCTTTGACTGCCTATTTTGATTAGTTCTCGCATCTTACTTGGCTATCATCTCTGGTGTAAGTTCAGTATCCTGTTTAACCACTGTGGTGCTGAATGAGTTTCCTTTGGTGATCCAGTAGGTCTTCACAGTCCTGTAGAAAACAAGAGCTAAAGTCAATTTCTGCGACTTTGATTCCTTGTGGTTCTTCCCATTACTCACTTTGCTTTTAAAGTTCTGACCACAGTGACTTAAATTGAGACGCAAGCCGGTGACATTTTAGGTTCACAATGAAATCAGGCAAAGACCAAACTACCAAATATCAAATGAATTACCTTGGGCATTTCACTAAAGGACTTAGAGACATCCTAAAGGTGTGTAAATGCTTTACAACTAAATGGAATACTTTTAAAGTGTCGTGAATGCAAGAATCACAGCAAACAAGTTTACGTATATTAAGCTCCCTGAAACAGCAATTTGATGCCCAGATCCATGGCTCTTCCAGTGACATTGGTTAGAACATCTGGGAAACTCCCTGCCCTCAAAGTTATGCTGTGACCTTTTACCTCAAGCACAGATATCAGATGGAAACTTTCTTAACTCTCAACCAACAAACAGCATCTTCAAGTGTCAGCCCTAGGTTATGTTATTGCTGAAGTGGGACTTGAACCCAAAGTTGGCACTACAACGTTACCATGAAAACAGCCCAATCTGTCTGGCATCGCAGCATGATTTCCTGATAAGGGGGTTTGGCAGGTCTCTGACCTGCTGCTTGCTATATACCATTGTACAGAGCTGAGTAAAGGTTCTCACTGTGGACCATAGGACCAAATGTGGTCAGTAGTTGGGAGACAACAGTGTACTGGTGAAGTCACTGATGCTCCAGGGACAAGGGTTCAAATTCTGCCATGACAGCTAGTGGGACTGCAGTTCAATGAATCAATCTGGGAATGAAAGCTATTCTTAGTGACGGTAATCATGACAACTATCACTGATCGTTTTAAAATATTTACCTGTCCAACATATTATAAACCCCACAAATATCCTTTAGGGAAGAAAATCTGACTCCAGAGCCACTGCAACGTGGTTGATTCTTAACTGTCCTTGATAACAGTTAGAAATGCACAATCAATCAATCAATACTTGCCTTGGGGGCAATACCCAAATCTGATAAAATAAACAAAACGGGTACAGCTTGGAGATCTACTTATTATGAAAAGTTGCAGTGACACCCCTCTGTTTGGTACAAAGTAACCTTAGAGTGGCCTTGAAGATTAGCCTTAAGAAAACTGTAACATTATTTATCAGCTCCTATAGCTGTCAGCACAAGGAATAGAACTGTTTAAAATAGCACATAACGCTCAGTATACATCCTGAAAACCAACACACTCAGAGAGGCCCTTCATTAACGAACAAATTCAAGATAAGAAAACGTGTTCATATATGATAAAGGAGTAATCAGAATGGAAGTGAGGGATTGAGAAAGAAGGACATTAGGCAACTAAAACAGGTCAAAATTCTCAGTACCATGCTGATAAGGAGAAATCTGAAAAGAATGCAAGCCATTCAAAATTCAAACAGGTTTGAAATGGAAAACAGTCACAAAGTAGTAAAATATTCTTTAAGATTACTTCCAATAAATATTCACCTGCTCAATTAATGAGCAACATTACTCCTTCAGACAAAAGGTGCCAAGTAAAGTTGCTGACTTTATCATCAGAAGAGGTCCTAGAGGAGCTAAGAACTCAGTTTAGTTTAACAGACAGTTGGAAAGTAAAGTTCAAATGCACAGATGTGTTTACAGCTCCAATTGCCACAGCAGGAGCAGTAATGTTGGGAAGGAATGTGTGGGCAGAGACTGTAAGGTGTCACAGCACCACAGGAAGTTTTAGAAAGCTTCCAGAAGTTTTGATAGTCCACTTGAGTACATTAAAATACAGCTTTGAACTAGACGAGTGTCATACAATGTGCACGTTGAGCTCAGATCAGGGGGGATGGCTGCTTAGAGACACTTGGCTTTGTGTGGTTAGATTTCAGAACTGGCTTTGCTTTCCGATGGACAGCTGAAACCTCTGTATTGTTGAACTACTATGATGGGCATTCCGCCATTACAATGTAGGTTTAAGTTTTCAAGATATTAACATGAAAAGACAGGATATACAAATTATTTCCACTTGTTGGGGAATCTAGAACTAGGGGATAGTCCATAAACTAAGTTGTTCAGGAGAGATGATAAGAAGCATTTCTACACATGGAGGGTGGTACAGGTTTGTAACACTCTTCCACAAATGGCAGCGTACACTTAATCAGTTGTTATTTTTAAATCTGAGAGAGAAAAATATGTTAAAATTAAGGTATTAAGGGATATGGGCCAAAGGCAGGTATATGGAGTTAGGTCACAGATCAGCCATGATCTCAGTGAATGGTGGAACAGGCTAGAGGGGCTGAATGGCCCCCACCCCGTTCCTACATTCCTCTTGTATTTATGACTTTAAGCATTGGCTGTACGATTAGTAAAGCGACATAGTACTTACTGCCATCCACAGAAAATAGCTTGCAATTATCAAGGATCTTTCTACATCTCAAGGAGCTCAAACTTTCTCATTGTTCCCCTGGCCTTGCAGGGCAGCATATCCTGCACGGTAAGTTACTCTGATACCTCCCTCTCCACATTCTTCTCCAGCTTCTGTACCCTCCCTCTCAACTTTGCAGTGCCATCATGGGGAAGGGGAAAACGGGGAAGGAGTTCGACACACATCCGCCCACATTAGGAATGAGCTTTCTAACCAATGGATAAGCAAAAGGTGCGTTTCTCACACCATGGCCCTGACGCCTCCTGTGGCCAAACAGCATGCTGGCACCTGAAGCAGGAGGGAAGACCTAGACGACTACGGCACAGACATGAACAAACAGCAAGATGCAAAGGGCTTGGAAAACTTACACCTCACTGAGCAGCTTTCTCTTTTTCAATTCATTCTTCTCCTTATCATCCAGTTTGCTGTCCTTCCCCTGTTGGACCAGCAGCAACTTGTTTTTGACAGCATCTTCAATGCAATCAGTCTATCAGAAGAAAGCAAGTGACTGTTAAGATATCAGGAAAACAGGAATCTTGCATCTGAATTCTCTGCATTGCGAGATGGCAAATTTCACAAATTTGTCTGTTGAAAGAAATCATCCGACACCAGTTCCTCAATTTAAAAGAAAGTGTAGTTAACACGATACTGATTAACACCTTTGAAAAGAAATTTAAAAAGGAACAGCAGTTGTGTCAGGAGATGGATGGTTATAGTCACATTTGAATGGGACAGGTTTAAGTATGGCCTTGAAAGTAAATATGAAAATCTGTTTGATTGCGAGGGGAAGGAGTGCTTTTCCTTTCATTCTAAGCTTCACTGTTTGGAAAAAAAGTGGGTATGCTGCAATGAAGCCCCTTCAACTTTCTATACCTAACGTGCATTTGCATGCATGTGCGTGTTGGGGGCCATTTATCCTCCTCAATATTTCATCCTCACTAACACAACACTGGAACCCCACAGGGGTGCGTACTCAGTCCCCTAATGTACTCACTGTGTACTCATGACTGCGTCGCCAAATACCAGACTAATGCCATTTATAAGTTCGCTGAAGACCCCACCATAGTTGGTCAAATCTCAGATGGCGACGAAACAGAATACAGAGTGGAGGAGGAAGACCTGGAAAAATGGTGCACTGAAATCAACCTAGCTCTCAATGCCAGCAAAACCAAAGAACTCATTATTGACTTTTGGCGGGATGTTACTCATATCCCCCAACACATTAACAGCTCAGAGGTGGAACTAGTGGAGAGTGTCAAGCTCCTGGGAGTGGTCATCCACAACAAGCTTTCTTGGACTCTTCATGTGGACGCACTGGTTACAAAGGTCCAACAATGTTTCTTCATCCTCAGGCAGCTGAGAAAATTTGGCATGATGGCGAATACCGTTGCCAACTTTTATAGGTGCATCATTGAGAGCATTCCATCTGGATGTATCACTACCTGGTATGGCAACTGTCCCATTCAAGATCAGAGACGGTTACAGAGAGTGGTGAACTCGCCCTGACAATCACAAGGGCCAACCTCCCATTTATACCAGGCCCACTGTCAAGGGAAGGCCACCTGCATTCTTAAAGATCCATCCTACCCTGGCAATGTTCTTCTACAACCTCTACCATTGGGGAGAAGGTACAGAAGCCTGAACACAGACGCAGCCAGTTTCAAAACAGTTTCTAACCTACTGCTGTTAGAATACTGAATGGACTCACAAACACTTAGCATTCACTTGTACCTGTGTTTTTGTTTTTGCCACTGTTTACCTATTATTTACTTATCTATGCTATTTAACCCTGTGATCTGCCTGTTTTGCTCGCAAGACAAAGCTTTTCACTGTGCCTCGGTACACGGGACAATAAATTCAATTCAACTTCGTGACGACAGAATCTATTTCTCAAAAGGAGACTGTCACCCTTGGGCGAATAAATCTGATAGCTCTATATGTATAATAAGAGTAAAGTTACACAGACACTAGGGAATTTGCGACTACCTACAGCCTTAAAGATCCGAGGTCCTCCTTCAGCATTCTTGTCTATGCGTATCCACTTACTGGACATGGCCTTGTTGAATCCCACTTTTCCACATGGGAATTTCTAGTAAAAATGAAAAAAGGTCAGTTTGTTGAAAGTAGCATTTTATCCTTTGAAATGCAGACTGTAGAAATGCAAAATTAATGATGTTTATGGAAACAGCATGACTGGGAGCCCCTCAAGACAGGGCCAAGACTTTTTATATTAGACAACAACCCTCTGCAACGCCCTCACCATCAGGTCACTCTGAGTAATTCCATTTGGTGGAATGGCATCAAAGACCCGAGCTTCATGACTGCCTTTCTCCACAATCTCTTTTCCTTCATCTGTCAGCTCCCAATGCTTGCTGGATCGCAGCTCAGCCTCAATCACCTGCAGTGAAAGAAACAAACAAACAAACAAACACAGCTTGAGCTTTAGTCATCCGGAAAATGCTGATGGGAATGACATAATTATACAACTGGATTCTGGATCAGTGGTGCTGGAAGAGCACAGCAATTCAGGCAGCATCCGACGAGCAGTTGCTGTGCTCTTCCAGCACCACTGATCCAGAATCTGGTTTCCAGCATCTGCAGTCATTGTTTTTACCTCCATAATTATACAAGTGGGCAAGTAATCCAGACGTTTGGATGCATTAAACATGAGCTCAAGTTACATGGCAACAACATTCCTACCCTTCTTCATTACCTCATAATCCTGTTGTGGAATACACATATACATAGGGAAGGTCATGCCGCAATACAGTCTACAACTCAATATGAAGTCGGTCGGTCGGTCGGTCGGTCGCCCGGTGTTGAGGAAACACCTTTTCCATACAGACTTCAATGGTCCCCAAACAATAGGTGAATGAATAATTTGGGGCAAGTATTTAGCAAAGTTACTTTGAACCAGAGAATATTTTAAAATAAGGCCCCGTATCTCGTTTATTTCCAACACAATTTTTCCTACAAATAAAAAGATGGGGAGGCCCCAACGCCTAATTGTTGGCCTGCTATATGGCAGCCCAGATGGTTAAGCCATCCACCATCCTTTCAGACAGGTTAGCCCACCATTGTCTATCTGCCCAGGTGAATTGGTCCACTCTCAGATAGTGCACCTGGCTGGACAGGTCCACTCACTGCCTGGATGGGTTGAACTACCACATGTCTGTCTGAATGGATTGGGAGGAGAGATGTCTCTGTATTTGGATTGTTATAGTTTCTTTTTTAAGTCAATCTATTGCCCTGAAGAATCACAGCAGTCACAATGTAAGTTCTATGATAAAACAAAGAACTGTACATGCTGGAGATATGAAACACGAAAACACAGTTTTGAAGAAACCCAGCAGATCTGGCAGCATCAGTGGAGAGAAAGCAGAGTTAACATCTTGAGTGCGGTCACCGTTCTTCAGAACTGGACTCCAGTTTTTCTGTTTAATGTTAACTCCATCTCTTTCACTTCATTGATGTTGCCAGTCCTTGCAGAGTTTTTACAACATTTTTTTTCCTTTTTATTTCAGATTTCCACCACTGGCAGCACTCAGCTTTTATACAGGGTCAACTTGTTGTCTGGGCACCGGTCAAGTCTTCATCCCTGTCTGAGTCATGCTCTCTCCGGTATGCAAATGAATCAGTGACAAGCATCTTGACACCAAGCTCCCCTTCCCATCGCTGCCATTCAACCGCCAAACGTTGCCTACCACCCTCCACCCCACCTCCCCTTCCCCC
>NC_057717.1:99808672-99839300 GCF_004010195.1 Chiloscyllium plagiosum | reverse complement strand
TCCATCCCCCCACCACTCTCAACATACCACACACCACTCCTCCTCTACCATCACATCACAGTTCTGGGGGGGGGGGGTAAAAGAGGACACATCTGTCTTACATCGCCCAGCGTCTGCAGGCTTTTGACGGCGCCCACCACGAGCTGGTGGTCGATTCCGAGGCGGGCGGCCAGCTCCCCGCTGTCAGCTCCCCCTCCGCCCGCCTCCTGCAGCCTCCGCAGCAGCTCCTCGAGCAGCGCCGGCTCCGCCATCTTGCGGCGTCACTCTGACCCCTGACCCCGCAAACCGCCCCCCGCAACAATTAAAGAAAAACAAAATAAACCCCACTCCAACCCTCAAATAAACGCTTTCCACGAGCATCCGAACTGACACAGCCCCGATCCGTATAAATTTACAACGCTTTTATAAATGTTAACCTCTCGTGGGGGGGCGGGGCTGGCTCACTTGGTCACGTGATGCTGTCCCTGGTCCTGCAACAACAACTTTCAGGAGCAGAAATAAAAAAACAGAAACTGCTGAAGAAGCTCAGCAAATCTGACAGCATCTCTGGAGAGAGAAAGCAGAGTTAATGTTTCAAGTCTAGTGACCTTTCTTCAGAACTAGTAGTATCTGGGAAATGGTATATATGTTGAAGACATGGGGTTGGGAAGGGCAAAGGAGTGAGTGAGTAGGAAGGAAATGAAGCCAGAACGTGAGACAGAGAGGAAGAAAGAAATTTATGATACTCCAGGGACGGAGAATGCTGATAATGGGGACCAGGAGTAGGTGGGAATGGGTTGCCTGTGTTGAAGTCATAATAGGTTGGTAAAAGACAAGGAGGAAACTCTTTTTTTTCTAAAAAAGCTCTAAAATTGTTGAACGCAATGTTGATTTCTGAAGGCTGCATGGTTCCCAAGTGGAAAATGAGATGCTGTTCCTCCAGTTTCTGCTCAGCTTTGCTGAAATGCTGCAGCAGGCCCCAAGACAGAAATTGTGGCCAAGGAACTCTGTGGTGTTTCGTAGGGGTAGGCAACTGGAAGCTCAAGGTCATTAGGAGGATTAGAGGGATCTTGGAGTACAAGTACATAATTCCTCAAAGTTGCCAGCTAAGTGGTTGGGATTGTTAAGGATGCATATGGTGTTTTGGCTTTCATTAATGGGGGGGATCGGGTTTAAGAGCCGCGAGGTTTTGCTACAGCTCTACAAGTCCCTGGTGAGACCACATTTGGAATATTGTGTCCAGTTCTGGTTGCCCTACTATAGGAAAGATACAGAGACTTTGGAGAGGGTGCAAAGAAGGTTTACCAGGATGCTGCCTGGACTGGAGGGCTTCACTTATGAAGAGGTTGACTAAATTTTGACTTTTCTCTCTGGAGAGAAGGAGGAAGAGAGGTGACCTGATCGAGGTATGTAAGGTAATGAGAGGCATGGATAGAGTCAATAGACAGAGACTTTTCCCCAGGGTAGGATTGACTGGCACAAGGGGTCATGGTTTTAAGATATTAGGAGAAAGGTATGGAGGGGACATCAGAGGGACATTTAAGCGAGTGCTGGACATGCACATGGATAGCAGTGAATTGAGGGGTGTGTAGGTTAAGTTATTTTGTTTTACATTAGGATTAATCCTTGGCACAACATTGTGGGCCAAAGGGCCTGTTCTGTGCTGTACTTTTCTATGTTCTATTAGTATGGATAGAACGTAGGTGTTCCGCAAAGTGGTTACCCCATCTGTTTCGTCTTCCCTTATGCAGGGTGTTATAGCTCATCATAGATATATAGGGTGAGCTCAGATGAGGTTCACTAGATGGATTCCAGAGTTGAATGGGACTGTTTTATAAAGAGACATTTAGTGGTTTAGGAACCCCTTGCAACATAAAGCTATGGGTGCAGAGCCCTTGTGTATATTTAAAATATTTTTTAATCTACCTGAGTAGGAGGACTTGAACCCAGATCTCCTGACTCAAAAGTTAGGACTTTACTACAACAGCTCCAGCTGGTATAAAGGTAAAGGCTTTTGTGGGAACTCTGGAGTTAAGAGCCTTGGTCACTGAAGGCACAACCACTGACAGTGTCCTGCAATTTAACTCTCAGATGCTGAAGTAGTCAGTTTTGGGCCTGATGGTGATTAAAGAGACAGGAATGATTTGAATTCCTCACTCTCTCCTAGAGGAATGATTTGAAAGCCAGGATAAGAGAGTTTTTGTTGGGAGATTGCTTGTGACCAGCAGCCAGTACAGGTTAGCAAATGCTAAGTTAAGATGAGGGAAGTAAAATTTTGGATGACCTCAGATTTATGGAAGTTGAAGCCTGGAATACCAGACAGAAGTGCATTGGGATCAAGTCTAGAGGTAACAAAGCATGAACAAGGGTTTCAGTAGCAGATGAGTTAAGTCAGGTAAAATTAGGCTATTTTGTGTTTCACTTAATGAAAGTTGGAATAAAAGTTGCCACTGGTTTGATGTCATCTTGCCTCCGCCAATGTTTTCGCCACTATTAGTCCTCCATGGAACTCACCAGTGCAGATGCCAATGATGTGGCCAGGTGCTGAACCAGCTCAAACACATTACTGCCACCACTAATCTGTGCTGGACACAGATGCTGCCAGGAGCCCAACCTGCCTCTGCAGCAGCCGTGAGTCAGCATCACGACTTCCTTGTCAATGCAGAAGCCCATGGGAACCCAAATTTGCCTCTGACTTGGGTCCACTCACCGCCGATGGCCTCACTGCAACCGAGCTCTTCAACAAGAGGTAAGTAAGAAAAGGAAAAAAAGCAAAAAAGAAAAGTGAACAGAGTGGATGAGCCTGGCTCAGAGGCCTTACTCCATCGCCATCTTACCGGAAGGTCTGAGATGAGGAGAAATGTCTTCACCCAGAGGGTGGTGAGCCTGTGAAACCCTCTGCCACAGAAAACAAGTGAGACCAAAGGATTGAATGTTTTCAACAAGGAGTTCAATATAATTCTTAGGGCTACAGTAATCATAGGGGACAGGGAGAAAGTAAGAACAGGGTACTGAGCCGGATGATCGTACTGAACGGAGGAGCAGGCATGAAGGGTTGAATGACCTACTCCTATTTTCTATGTTTCTACATTGACAAGTTGGTTCATCATCACCATCTTTTAAAGAGCATTTGGGGATGGACTATAAATGCTAACCAGTATTCCTGCAGGTGTGATCATACTACATTTTAATCCTGATTTGTTTATCCTATCTTTAATTATACTGCACTCCTCTACTTAAATGCTTCTTTGCAAAATTTCGCTGCTAGTGAACATTGGTCAGAAAATTGATGCTTGTGATCAGTGAGTCTGTGTGCTTAGATCAGAACTTTGCAAGTTTACTCTTTCTACGTGAGACTTTTTTATTTTCTAATAATTTCTTATTCCCTCAACCTTTTAAACATACAGAGCTGTTCAACTTAAATCATGCTGTTTCCCCACAGCCTTACAGTTTTTTTTTCCTTATAAGGACATCTGCCCAATCCCTATTGAATTGAATTGAATTTATTGTCACGTGTACTGCGGCACAGTGAAAAGCTTTGTCTTGCAAACAATACATCAGATCACAGAGTTTAGCAGCATAGATAAGTAAATAATAAGTGAACAGCGGCAAAAACAAAAACGCAGGTACAGGCGCATGTTAAGAGTTTGTGAGTCCATTCAGTATTCTACCAACAGTAGGATAGAAACTGTTTCGAAACTGGCTGGCGCATGTGTTCAGGCTTCTGTACCTTCTCCATGATGGTTGAGGTTGTTGAAAAGCATTGCCAGGGTGGGATGGATCTTTGAGAATGCTGGTGGTCTTTCCTTGACAGCGGGCCTGGTAGATGGATTCTATAGATGGGAGGTTGGCCTTTGTGATTGTCCGGGCCGAGTTCTGTAACTGTCTCCTATCTATTAAGTTCATTTCCTACATCCTGTCAGACAATGCATTCCAGAGTCATAGTAACCTGCTGCATAACACGTTTTCATCACAGTACAGCACAGGAACAGGCCCTTCAGCCCACTATGTCTGTGCTGTCCATGATGCCATTCTTTTCCCAATTACCTTAAAGCTGAAATAAAAACAGAGAATGCAAGATACTTAGTAAGTCAGGCAGTGTCTGTGAAGAGTTAATGTTTTAGCTCTGCGACCTTTCATCAGAAGTGGGGTAAGTTAGCAATGTAACTTCGGAATCCTCATTGAATGTTTTAAAGGTGGAGATAGATAACTCTTTTATGTTTTAGCAGGAGTAGATGGAAATGTGGAATTCAAAACCCAGCAAATCAGCCAGATCTTATTGAGTGGCAGTGCAGACTTGAGGGGCTGAATGGTCTACTTCTCCTGTTTCTTATGTTTGGAATAGGTTTTGAGTAAGGGTTGGGTGAGGACCAAAGGAAGGTCAGAAGACCAAAGAGAAGCGAAGGAAGGAGAGATCAACCATCATTCCTGATGGAGGTCTCCTGCCCAAACATTGATATTTCTGCTCCTCGGATGCTGCCTGACCTGCTGTGCTTTTCCAGCACCACTCTAATCTTGACTCTGACTTCCAGCATCTGCAGTCCTCACTTTTGCCCAGATTAACCTATTAGTCTTTCAGTTACCCAAAAGGACAAAACAGTCAAGTTCGTGAATGACAGATAAGAGTCCAAATCATAATGTGTACCTTAAAATGAAACTCTGGTTGCCCCAGTGCAATAATTTCCAAGTATTAAAGTCAGTCGGAAACAGACTCCTTGGTCCAACTCACCTGTGCTGAACCAGGTTTCCCAAACTAAATTAGTACCATTTGCTTGCATTTGGCCCATATCCCTCTAAACCTTTCGTAATCATGTCCGAATCCAAATATCTGTGAGAAAAAGTTGCCCTTTAGGTCTTTTTAAAAATCTTTCTCATCTCACAAATATTGCCCCCTTTCCGAACTCCCCAGCCTAAAGAAAAGACCTCTACTATTCACCTTATCTATACCCCTCATGATTTTATAAACTCCTATCAGGTCACCCTCTGCCTCCTGTGCACCAGGGAAAAAAGTCCCAACCTATCTAAGTTACCTTTATAACTCAAACTGTCCTGGCAACATACTGGTAAATCTTTTCTAAATTCTCTCCAGTTTAATAACATTCTTCCTATAGCAGGACAACCAGAACTATACACAGTACTCCAAAAGTGGTCTCATCAAAGTCCTGTACAACCTCAACAAGACGTCCCAATTCCTTAGAATCATAGAGTCATAGAGATGTACAGCATGGAAACAGACCCTTCAGTCCAACCTGTCCATGCCGTCCAGATCCAATCTAGTCCCACCTGCCATCACCCGGCCCATATCCCTCCAAACCCTTCCTATTCATACACCCATCCAAATGCCTTTGAAATGCTGTAATTGTACCAACAGGTTTAATTGGCACCCATCCAAATGCCTTTTAAATGTTGCAATTGTACCAGCCTCCACCACTTCCTCTGGCAGATCTTGTTTTTTGTTTTTGAATGGTAATAGGGCAAGAAAAGAAACAAAGGATGCACTCCGAACAGGTGAGTTTTGGTCTGAATACAGATAAATGTACAAAACTATGAAGTTTAAAAGAAAAGAAACAACATGGCCACTAAGATTATGGCCTGAAATATATTGAGTCAGGAAAGCGGTGATGGGCCTAATTGAAAATGGATTGCTGTTCTGTAAACTTACGCTGACTTTTATTGGATCAGTACACCATGATGAGTTAAGGGATGTAATTTTGAGAATTAAATTTGTGCTTGTTGGATTGACCCTTTTGTTACTGCTTATGCTACCAAACACTTCATGATTTTGAACCCCTATATAATATCTTTCATAACAATTTCAGCTCAAAGGAGAATAATTTCAATTTCTCTAACCTAATCTGCTCACGTAACTGTAGTCTTTCATCCCTTCTAATAATCTGCTGTGGCCCCTCTGTAAAGTGAGATTCTTCAGAAAATTTAATGCCCAGAAAGCTCCAACTGGGGACTAATATTTGATAACATCCTTCTTCTATTTAGACAGTCTGTGGGGATTGAGGATGACTTGCAATTCCAAAGCAATGTGATGGGTTTCTGAGTTGGCCGATGATGTTCATTGTGTGATTTGCAGATTCTGCTACATGTTGGTCAGGTGGTGCCTGAAGGGCTGGATAAACAGGTTGTTTGGAGGTTTATGATTTCCCCCTGACTTTGCTTCTGCATGTGCCTAATGAAATGTTGACTTCTGTACCTGAGCCTTACTGATTTTGGTTGTTCACAGTCAGGGTCTCCCGTGGGTCACGAGGAATGTTTGACTTCTTTAGGGAGGCCATCCTTGTAACGTGTGTCCTTCTGCAACTGAATTCCAAGTGCTTTGGAAGTGTGTTGTCAGACATTCAGACAACATACCCTACCTAATGGAGCTAGTTTTAAAGTGATTTGCGCTGAACCAGAATCAGTTCCAATAGAACAGGTTCAACAACATTCTGTAGTTGCATAATAGCTTTATTTTGTCAATTCCGATGCATGGGGGGGGGCGGGTTTCAATTCCCTCTCAAGCTGAGGTTACTATGAAGGACTCTCCTTTGCAACAGCTCCCCTCACCTGAGCTGTGGTGATCCTCAAGTTAAATCATCAGCTATGTCTCCTAATGACAGCATGGTACTACGTTGCCTTATAATATTCCCATATCTACTACCATACTACATTTTCCTACATTTACAGACTGTGTTTTGTATTTCAAGTTTCGTTCCAGACAATTCATCATATCAACTAACTATTACCATATGCAAATTCCACTTTGTTTCAGTAAAAGCAGGCAGCACTTTACAATTTATTAGGATTAATTGGAATGAAAGAGTGTAATTGATATGCAGATCCAATATGAAGTCTCACATATTTATTTGTGCACTCAGACATATTATCAACTTCTACAAAGGCCTTCACATGTTTTTCCCTCAATGGAAGAACAGTTAAAGAGAGGCTGAGCCTCTCACCAGCTGCAAAGTGGTCCTGCTTGGAGTGGTTTGGCACATCATCAAAACCTAATCACCAACCAGCTCAAGCTCCCATATTAAACAAAGTCATGTGCAGGCTTCCAGCAGTAGTCTTGTGTTCTGCTCCCACACTTAGTCTACTCTAATATACTTTCTTCTCATTCTCTTTAGTGTTCCATCCCTCATTTCCCTGTTTTCCTCCATCACAGGGTTGTGATTCATGGGTCAAAATCCTTGAACTCCATCCCTAATAGTATGATCGGTGTACCTACACCATATGGCTGCAGCGGTTGAAGAAGGAACCAAACAATAAAAATTGGTCTGAACACTGATGCCCACAACGTATGAGCAAGTAATAAAATAAATTGTTACTCCAATCTTAAAGGTGTCCTTCAACCAAAAACAAGAACTTGTATTTATGTAGTGTCTGGATGGTGTATTTATTGTTGCAAAACACCCCAGGGTACTTCATTATAAAAGACAGTATGATAGCAGGGAGCTATTAGATCAGATGACCAGGTATTTTAACATCAGTGTCCTTGAAGGAGCCAATTGCATCAGGTCATGATCATCCAAAACTAACTCTGGCCATGTGCTTAGGATGCCTGGATTCTGACTGCAAAAGCACATCTTTGCCCAGTTTGAGGATGGCACTCAAATGAGAGGAAGGCAAAGGAAGCCCTTCAAAATTCACCTGAAGGCTGGAATGAGCTGTCAGAGGAAGTGGTGGAGGCTGGTACAATTACAACATTTAAAAGACATCTGGATGGGTTTATGAATAGGAAGGGTTTAGAGGGATATGAGCCAAATGCTAGCAAATGGGACTAGATTTATTATCCAGTTGGCATAGATGAATTAGACCAAAGTGTCTGTTTCCATTCTGTACAGCTCTATGACGTAAGGCTTACCTTCCTCATGGGCAGCATGGTGGCTCAGTGGTTAGCACTGCTACCTCACAGCAACAGAGACCTGAGTTCAATTTCGGCCTTGGATGGCTATCTGTGTGGAGTTTGCAAGTTGTCCCTGTGTCTATGTGGGTTTCCACTGGGTGTACAGGTTTACTCCCACAGTGCAAAGAAATGCGGGTTAGGTGTGTTTGGCTGTGCTAAAAAAAATTGCATCATTCAAGAATACGTAGGCTAGGTGGATTAGCTGTGTAAATGTGGGGTTATGGGGATAATGTAGGTGGCTGGTCTGGGTAGGATGCTTTTCAGAGGTTTGGTATGGGCTGAATTTTTTTTCCTGCACTGTAGGATTCTATGATATTTATTCTTTGTTTTTGTGTACAGTTTAAATGCTAGTCGAAATCACATTGTTATGGTCAGATCCTGTGTTTCAATGAAGTGGAGTATTTTAGCCAAGATTCTATAGCCCCTCAAGCTTGTTTGGCCCTATTCAATAAAAATATGGCATACTCTATTAAAAATGAATTGCACAACACAAATGCACATCACCCTTTAGCTTGTACTGGTCCCCAGTGTGCTGTTTCCTGTGAAAGGAATCATTATTTGCTAATCCATCCAAGCCTGCACATCCCTGGACACCATGGACAATTTAGCGTTGCCAACCCACCTAACTAGCACACTGTTGGACTGAGAGAGGAAACAGAGCACCTGATGGAAACCCACACAGACATGGTGCAAACACCACAGTCCCTCCTGGTGCAGTGAGGCTGCAATGCTAACCCCTGTACAACCATGCTGGCCCATGTTCCGACGTGCCTGGCTGTTCCTATGTTATGTTCCAATCTTCTAATGTTTCCATCTTCCTATATTTCAATGTTCCATGTTTCCTATGGTATAATGCTCCTATGTTTTAATGTTCCAGAAACAAACACAGAAATTGCTGTTGAAACTTAGCAAGGCTGGCTGCATCTGTGGAGAGAAAGCAGAGTTTTGAAGAAGGGTCACTGCACCCAAAACATTAACTCTGTTTTCTCTCCACAGATGCTGCTAGATCAGCTGAAATTGTCTAGCAATTTCTGTGTGTTTCAGATATCCAGCATCCCCAATTCTTTGTTTTACACTTATGTTCCTATATTGCCTTGCAGCTGGTTTGCAAACTATAGCCTCATCTCTGGAGTTGGAGGAGGGGGGGGCGGAGCAACATGTCCTTTATGACTCATGTTTGATTGACAGCCATGTCCACCAATGGGTAGCGGGCACATGCGCCGGGCTGGTCCCGCCCCACTCCTTCCGCCGACCGAACATGTGGTCGTCGCCCATTGGCCGAGAGCCCTGGTCGCCTTGACGTTCGGGGCGACCAATCGGCATTGGCCATCTGGGCACGCTGCGCAACCTAACTTGCTCGTGGGTTGCGGCCCGGGGTGGGGGAGGAGGGACGGGCAGTCAGGTCCTTGAGTGATGGCCACCGGGACCAATCAGGAGCCGGAGCAATCCGCCGCAGTGGCGGGGCGGCCAATCAAAAGGGGACACCGCCGGGACGAGGCGGTGCGCTTTGGCCGACTGTGAGGTTTGTATGACGCGCAAGGTATAAAAGCAACCGCGGGGGGGCTTATTCATTCCTGGTGGCTTCAGATCTGTTAGAGGCTCCTTGATTCACGTGTTAAACTCTTCCCCTTTTCACCAACCCCCAAATACTAGCCCGCGCCCGTCCATCCTTTCCCCTGATAAGTAATTTATAGAGGCCATATAGTCGAATACATCCCCTTCTTGAAGATGAAGACCAGGTTGCTGCTCTGCCTGCTGGTTGCCTTGGCAGCTGCAGACCCCACCGTTTATTTTAAGGAGGAATTTAATGATGGAGGTGAGTTTGAGGTGGGAGAAGGAGTAGGCCATCCTTGGCTGTAAACCTTTCCCAAAAGTGTTCTCAATCTGATATTGATGTATGTGTGGATGAGCCTGAATCTGCAGCTCCTTATTTATTTATCCAGCATTTCTGGATCAATCCAGATTCGATTTGGGGGTAAGAGGGTTGGGGAGCAAAATATTAGGGAAGTGTCGACCTTTCTTTTTCTCCCTAACTCTTTTTTTGGAAAGAAAATAATTTCCTGGTGTAACAGTTTTTTGTGTGTGAACTGAACATGGGGGAGATCAGTGAACTTTTTGTTTCGCTTTTCTTTTTATATCAAAAATGGAAGTTTTTGAGACTTGAAGTTTATTTTTCTTCCTTTCATTTTTGTGCATTTGGTGTATGGAATTTAGCTCTCTTTCCTCCCCCCCTCCCCTCTTTCTTCCCCCCCCCCCCCCCTATTTTTTTGTGGTACTATTAGATCTTTGATTTAAAGGACCCAACATTATAAAAATTAGAATTATCACTTTTGAATTTTAAAATCTTCACTGTTTTTCATTTAAACTTCTTTAAAACCCCAACATTTTGGGGCACTTGACTCAATGTAAGTATGTCTTTATTTATCCATCCAATGTCAAACTTGGAAAGGATTTAAACCCTTCCTTTTCAAAACATTGTGCAAAACTTGGCATTTTCCCTTTTTGTTTAGGGATGTTAGTTTGGAATCAATGATGTCTGTCTCCATAAAATGTGCTGGCTTTTATGTCCTTTAACCAGGTGGTGTGCAAACTTGCCAAAAGGACTTATGAATGTGATCATAAAGCATTTCATTTTGTCTTCTATTTTGATCTATATTTTATCAGTTACAGTTACTTAATCCAGTTTATTTGGCTATGTGCTGTTTGCAAGATTGTTAAATTGCAAGCTATCAAGTGAATGGGTAAGTATAGGGGCCGATCTTTCAAAACTCTCTAGTCCCTGAATGTTAAACAGTTACCAATGGAGTAAGGTAAAGTAAATCTACTTGTTGCCCTTTATAGACTGTCTATTCTAGTTTGTTTAGGGGAAAATAGAAGCTATTTTGACTTTCTTGATGTCCTAGGTTTTCTTTAGGTACCACATTGAGACCGATCTAACCTCTACTGAGGATGGTGCCGATTTGATCATTGTATTGGGGAAGACCAGAAAAGCAGGCTACATGCTGGATAGTGATCGCTATATTCAATATTTCCTGCAAAGTGGTTCCTATTTGGATAGGTTACCCCTTTGCAACTCCACCTACTTTCCCCTGTCAAAAACTCTAAAGACACGTAATATGTAATGTTGCACAAGCTAACTCCAAAGTTGTGAAATGCAGAATGGCTGTGGAACTTCTACAGCAAAGTAGGCAATAGATTTCCTTATTAAACGAAGGAAAGATCCTGTCATGGATGACTTTTTAAAAAAAAATTTAGTTTTTGGTGAGCTTTGCTGCCAAATTGTGTACACTAAAATCCTGTTTTTGAAATATTGTGGAGTTTGTGCTGTTGCTGCCTGTTGTCTTTTGAAAGAAACCTATGCAGCATTGACATAGTGCCTTATTCTCCCACTGCCACTATCTCCATTCACTGCTTACAACCTGTATACTTGTAAATTACCCTAATTATCATGAAACAGTCCAGGGCATCTCCGAGCTGAAGATGGTAAAGTTAGGGGTAATGAGTTTAGATCAGAGTGGTGCTGGAAAAGCACAGCAGGTCAGACAGCATCCGAGGAGCAGGAATTCCTGATGAAGGTTTTTGCCCAAAACGTCAGTTTTCCTGCTCCTGGGATGCTGCCTGACCTGCTGTGCTTTTCCAGCACCACTGATCTAAACTGTGGTTTCCAGCATCTGCGGTCCTCACTTTTGCCTTGGGGACAATGAGTATATTTTTGGCAGAGAAGTGATTTAGAAACATCCTCTTAAGGAGGAAGAGAAGTGAGGAAAATGTTTTTGAAAGTGACATGGGTGTGATCCCTCAAGTGTAGTAATGGTACCGTGAGTAAAGTGGGTACTTGCGAAGAGAACACAAATTATGTCTGGAGTGACTTTATAGAATGTCAAACCAAAAATTCTAACTGTTTGATTACAGTATAAAACATATGGTCATGGTCAATCCAGTTATTTCCCATTCATAAGTTATTGTCAGAAAAAACTCATGACTTGAGTTTCATGAATGTAGGGGAGTTCATGACTTTCTCTATTTTGAGGGCAGTTTGAATACATCTGTATTCTGTAATAAGGAAATGCTGTTTACATGGATTTAAAACCACCTCGGGTAAGAAATTCTTTGAATTCCTGTAAGCTGTTATTTTTTTCTTACACTCTTGATTGCAGAATTATTAGGAAATCAACTCTCCAATCTTGAACAGTGCCTGTACCATATCCTGATAGTGAAGCTATCTTAGTACTGGAGCCAGCTCTCTTGTCAGAAAGAATAAGCAACTGTTGCTTGTCTTGGTGTCACCTCCAGACAGGAATATCCTTCCATGAATGTTGTAACATTAATTGTTGTGTGGGCAAAGGTTGCTGAATCACATGTGTCTGACTAGAACAAATGCCAAGACTACTACCAATGAATGATTTGATCATCTATCTCATGGACTACAAGCTATTTGTTTCTACTGTGGCAATTTGTTCTTTTTTTTTAAATCAGATTTTCTATCTGATTCCAGGCAGGCTATAGTGTGTAGCCATACAACGCTGGTTGTTGTGCAGCTGACTAGTTGGGTTTAACCTCTTTAAAGTACTCTGTTCTTGTGTTTTTGCATGTACTTCCAGCCTGGAATGGTAGAGGCTTCAATTTTGTACCATCATGTGGCTAACCAGGAACTTCTCCCACTTGTCGTGTGTTGGAAGGGTTTGAATGGTTGATTAACCTGTTTCTCCAAGGCCATTGTTTCCTGGAATGGGACTTCAACCCAGAGAATCTCTCTGTTAGAGCAAAGACACTTTTCACTTTGCCATAAAAGCATCCCTACAGCAGGTGCAAGTGTTCATAGCTTTTTTTTAAAAATAAAAATTGAGCCCTCGCTCTCAGGTCTGCTTTTCTTTTTTTAGAAGCTCAAGTAATTTACAGGAAATATGAAACAAAAGCACAAAATGCCAGAAAAGTCTCAACAAGTCAGGCAACTTCTGGGAGGGAAACAGCTAATGTTTCAAAAAGATGACCTTCCATCCAGTTCAAGACTGAAACTATTTAATTCCCTCCATAGAGATCTGCCTCATTCCCAGCGTTTCCTGTTTTTTTTTTTTTTGAAACCTAAAACATCTGTTTTTTAGACTACTTGATCTCTCTTTAAGTTGTTTCTGCCCTGTGTGCACATGAGGGCTTATACAAAACCTATTTTCCCCAGTACAGGGAGGTTACTTGTAGAGCTGGTTTCAACCTGGAGCAGGAAATCTGGTATTGAATGCAGGACAGTATTAAGACTGGTAAACTCTGCTTTTGGCATCCAATCTAAAAGAGCATTATAAATTAGCTTTAAAATGAAAGCTGCAGCTTACAACAATTGCTTGGTGGATGCTAATTGAGTCATATGTGGTTTCCTTGTCAGTCTAACCGATAGACGATAATCCAGAAGTGCATACTTGTGGACCAAGCTTGGCTGAGTTGCTTCATAGTGGTACTAGTCCTCAAGTTGTCCCTCTTTCAAAGGATTGGAATCCCTCTGTCTTGTCCTTCTAATTTGGAGGTTTGTCTGTTTGACACACATGGGCCAAGTTTACATCAGTGGTGGATTACACAACACCAGATCCCTACCTTGCATGGAGCTTTGAAGTGTTGCCAGTTTAAAGTACCCACTTGCTGTGCATGCTAGTCCTGGTGAATTACCAGCACTCCAAGGATCCCATCTGCTTTAATCTCCAAGCAAAGGAGTTGGATCAGAATAAGAAATAAGGGATAATACATAGAGCATCATTTCTTTAAATCTTTGCACTTTTGATTCAATCTCTTGCTGGAAGATTTGTTAGTGAATAGAAGCTATCTGAAGAGAATGTTGAAACTAGTAGTTGGCTTTCAAATTGTGGGAATTAGCTACCTGTGTTTGGAGCTGTTGTACAGTGTAGGAATAGGCGCCAAGCTGCTTCACCAGTCTGATTACGGGTGATTGTTCTGAAAAGATAACTGTTTGTTTTTGTCATTCCCTAATCATAGAATCCCTACAGTGGTGAAAGAGGTCATTCAGTCTGCACCAACCCTCCAAAGACCGTACTGTCCACACCCACATCCCTGTTACCCAACATTCCCCATGGTTCACCCACCTAATCCTGGGCAATAGGCACATTTTAGCATGGCCATTCCACCTAATGCACACATCTTTGGACTGTGGGAGGAAACCCACACAGTCACAGAAGGTGGAAACTTCACACAATCATGCAAGGCTAGAACCTATTCTCAGTTCCCGGTGCTGTGAGGCAGCAGTGCTAACCACTAAGCCCCTGTACTGCCTGATGCTTAGTATCTCCTGTAATATCTGCTAACACTGGCAGATTACATTTCTGCAATAACTTGCTTTAAAATAAATTAATTGGTCCATATTCATATGAGTGGGCTAACATTCACTTGGGCCTTGTACCTGATCAACTGGCTCACTGACATTGGAAAATCAAGTACCAATTTTGCTACTTCTATAGAAATATTTTCTGTTCTGTTAAATGTTCTAAATAAAATGATTGTCTATTTTGTTTTATTTCTCATCACTTTGGAAAACAATTTTTCTTAAAGAGCTTGCTTAGTATAAAATATAAAGCCCATCTTCCTTCCCAACCATCTGCTCCACCATCCTCTCTGACCTATCACTTTCACTCCCACCTTCATCTACCTATCACATTCCCAGCTACTTTCCCCCCAGCCCCACACCACCTCCCATTTATCTCTCAGCATCCTTGGCCCACAAGCCTCATTCCTGATGAAGGGCTTATACCTGAAATGTTGATTCTCTTGCTCCTTGGATGCTGCCTGACTGGCTGTGCTTTCGCAGCACCACACTCTTCGACTCTAATCTCCAGCATCTGCAGTCCTCATTTTCACTGTTTTCCCTGGAGCGTCGGAGGCTGAGGGGTGACCTTTATAGAGGTTTACAGAGTTATGAGGGGCATGGATGGGATGAATGGGCAGGGTCTTTTCCCTGGGGTTGGCGAGTCCAGGACTAGAGGGCATGGGTTTGGGGTGAGGGGAAAGATATAAGGGGGACCTTGGTGGGGGGCAACATTTTCACGCAGAGGGTGGTGCGTGTGTGGAATGAGCTGCCAGAGGATGTGGTGGAGGCTAGTGCAATTGCAACATTTGGGAGGCATTTGGATGGGTATATGAATGGGAAGGGTTTGGAGGGATATGGGCCGGGTGCTTGCGGGTGGGACTAGATTGGGTTGGGATATCTGGACGGCATGGACTGGTTGGGCCGAAGGGTCTGTTTCCATTCTGTTCATCTCTATGACTCTATATAATTTTGTTTTACCATGGCCATCCCAGTCACTTGCCTTGTGGTTTCCACCCTGCCCTGAGTATGTTGTACAATGCCATGGGTGCTAGTAACTTTGCCCTTTCTCCAAATATTCAAAATTTAGAGTAATGCAACCTCCTCCTCACCCCATCACTAAAGGAAAAAGCTGAATTTGCCTCTTCTTTTTTGGCAAGTGATCCACGCTGCCCTTTTCAGTATAAGTTGCTGGTTAATTGCCATGAGATTTCGCACATTTGTCTCTGGAGCACAGAACATAAAGCCCATCGTAACACTTTTCTCATCAGCCTGTATTCAGCATCAAGCCTTGGATTGTTCTTGACCATGTGGGTTAAGTATTTTGGATAAGCTTATTTTGAAAACCTGGGATCTCTTGACTATTTTAAAGTTGAATCCACAATTAGCTGACTATTTTCACGTTTCAATTGAGTTGGGATTTTGCAGTCTAAGTAATCCACACTTTATTTCAGTAATCAGGCTACACAACTGCTTCCTGTTTTATTGCTGAGCCAGTCTCCATGTTTACACTTTTATTTTTACAGGAATAAATTGAAAGTAAAGTTAAAGCTAGTTAGATTGATATTGGTGTCAAGTGCTTCTTTCCACCTGTTCAGCTTTCAGTGGGTGTGACTAAACTGAGCTGTCCATATAATGGAAAAACCTACTGAGCTGCCACCTAGAGGCCTGACAAAATGGTGGCAATGGATACTGGATTCAGTCTGCATTTTCAAAATTTATGCATGAAAGGTTCTTTTGAAACTCTTGAAACGATTTTATGATCTGAGGCATTTTACATCTTACACTGTAGTGTTTTTGTTTTTGTGCAACAGATGCTTGGACACAGCGATGGATTGAATCAAAGCACAAATCTGACTATGGAAAGTTCAAGCTGACTTCTGGCAAATTTTATGGTGACCCTGAGAAAGACCAAGGTATGGAAATTTCTTTGCTCCCTATCTATCAGGGTTTAGACCGATGTGCTGTTTCCTGACTTTTACTTCCAGTTGTAGTTAAAACAGAGGCCCTTATATAGTGTTGCTCCAACCAGTCTTTCCCTAAGGCAAGCCAAATTGTTTCTGGCATCAGGCAGACTTTAGCCTATGTGACCTCTTGTCTGTCACTGACCAAAATGGCCCATCAGCCTTTCACATGCTGATTTTTAAGTCGAGGGGAGGTTTATGAATGCAAGAAGTATTAAGACATCGCAAATAGATCCAGCCCTCCCTTGTCTTTAATAGGTCTGACTTCTGTCTAATATTGGTATTGAATTGAACCCTTGCATGATGCAGAGAAGGTTTTAAAAAAAACGATTTAGTTACTTTGTGGGGGGTATGTTGCTGGGAAAGCACAACAAGTCAGGCAGCATCCGAGGAGCAGGAGAATCAATGTTTCAGGTTTAAGCCCTTCATCAGGCAGTTGCATGTAAACAGACCAGGTAAGGACAGGTGTTCCTCGATGAAGGGCTTATACCTGAAATGCTGATTCTCCTGCTCGGAAGCTGCCTCACCTGCTGTGCTTTCCCAGCAACACACTCTCAACTCTGATCTCCAGCATCTGCAGTCCTCACTTTCTCCTCTTCACCTTGGGAGGGTGAGACAAGAAAATAACTAAATTTGGGGAAGTGGAATTCTGCCTATAGGTATTAAGGTGGAATATACTTCAAGGCAGCATGTTTTCCTTTACTGCTCTGTGGGCTGCATTTATTGTGTCTCTAATTGTCCTTGAATGGAGTGGCTTGCTGTGCCATGAGGGCAAGTAGCACTTAGTGGATCTGCAGTTGCATGTAGTCGGGTGTGGTACTAGAAAAGCACAGCAAGTCAGGCAGCATCTGAGGAGCAGGAGAGTTGACATTTCAGGCAAAAGCCCTTCATTGGGCAGTTGCATGTAGACAAACCAGGTAAGGGTAGGCTTTTCTATTGAGTTAAGTGATCCAGATCCATTTTGACAACTGACAAAGGGTTTGTAGTCACACTGACTTTAAGAATTTTCAATTATATTGAGTTTAAATTGCTCTAGTTGCTGCAGTGGGATTTGAACCTATTTACCTGGCCTTGGCATTTTCTAGTCGCTATGCCACTGTGTCTCACATACAGCAATAACAATGCCTCTATTCATGAAGGGAGGCAGGCAAAATTTGGGGAAAATATAGGCCAGTTATCTTGCCTGCTGAGGGAAACTTGTTAGAATTGGTCATTTTAAAGAGGTTATAGATGGGCAATTAAGAAAACTAAGTAACCTGGGAGAGTTAGTGTGATTTTGAAATGGAAATCATCTTAAACCAATTTCTTGGACTCTTTTAAAGGAGTAATGTGTGGATAAAGGGGAGGCTGGTTGATGTACTGTATCATCTGGATTTCTAGAAGCTGTTTTGATGACCAACTGTCAGTTAAATGATTATTTTGCAAAATAGAAGGACATGGCATAGGCATGATATACTACTGTGGATAGAAGATTCACTGAGTACACTTTAGGCCTTTTCCTGATTTGCGTAACATGACAAATGGAATCCCTCTGGGGTCTGTGCTGTGAAAGCATGCTAACTATATTTGTGGATGAGACCAGTGTGAAGAGGAAAGTATTTGTGAAGAGGCTAGAGGTTGTCAACTTGTTTTGGATAGGTTGTGAGCAAAAGTCTCTCAGTTAGAGGAGAATGTGGGGGTAGGGGACAAAAAAGTGAAAGTTCTTCACTTTGGCAGGAAAAAGGGATGACCAAAAGTAGTGACTGCAGAATTCAAATTAACAAGTTGCAAAGTTAGTATACAGGTACAACAAGTAATCAGAAGGCTAATGGAATACTCAGTTTTTGGGGAATTGATCATTGAAGATGTTGAGCTTCTAGTTATACAGATTATTGGTGAGACCACCTCTCAAATACTGCATGTGTTTGTCTTTTTCTTTATTTAAAGAAGGATGTTGAGTGCATTGGATGTGGTTCAGAGAATATTTACTTGAATAAGCAGGTTGTCTTTTGAGGAAAAGTTGGGCAGACTTGATTTGTTGTCACGTGTTCAGCAGAATAAGAGATGACTTGATTTAAAGCATTCCAGATTCTCAACGGTCTCAAGGTGGATGTGGAAAAGATGTTCCTTTTTGTGAGTGTAGAATTAAAGGGTACAATTTTAAGGGTCTCTTTTGTTTTTCTTTTGGAACAGAAATGAATGGGATTTGTATGTTGACTTTGTAACTCTGGTGGATGGCAATGGAGCTCGTCCTTAATTTTTGTGGTGGGACTAGTTGATTCTAGTAATGGGATCTACGATTGAGTAGATAGGAATTTAGAATTTTGAACAAAAGCCATAATCACATTAAATGGCACAGCAGGCCTGAGGCTGAATTATGTTCCTATGTCTATCTGAAAAAATTAAGATGAGCTGTAGTAATCTTTGTCTTCAATATCTTTCACTATTGCCTTGTAGTGTGCTCTAGAGTGGTGTTCCTAATGTATTGTCTTGCTGTGAATGCTGGGATAAATCTCCAGTCTAAATGGTTTCCAATGGATTGCCATGTCGACAGGCTGAAAGTAAAATCTGCCGTAGCTTCTATTGAGCTTCTGTCTTGCCTCTTTTTTTTTTTGTTGATCACTCTTTTCCCTCTGAAAGATTCTGCCTCCACAGATCAATTATCAACTCTGAAGCAAGATAATCTGATCTGAAATCTTTGTACTAAAGGTACTCACTATCTGGCTAGCTGGGTCAGAAGTAGAATTCATGTAGGGTGAGGTCATCTTAGGCATTCAAAAAGGATGCCTCCTGCCAAGAGGCTGAGAATTGGTACTTCATGGAGTTTTTGTTGGGTGAGTACTGGGCAGCTTTTGCTTGGCTTGATCTTCTGATGTTACTGCTGTGACACATGGCAAATCAATATCTGGTTCAGACTACCTGGAGTAAACTTCTAGCGAATTTTGAATGCAGTGTGAGGTTTTAAGTCGTTGCTCTAAAAAATGTTTTGTGCATTGAAACTTGGAGAATTGGCCATGAACCTATGGTTGTGAATGTTATACTCCTAGTAAAGATGTTATATGTATATTGTAATTGTGTAATGAAAATCTGTGAAAACCATCAGGGACGTTTAATAAATGGTAGTGCTCCTGCTCCACGTAGATTTAAATTCCACTATAGTAGATGGTTACATTTAATTTCCATAAAGATATGGAAAAGAAGCAAATCTAATGTTGACAGCTTAATTGCCTTTATAAAGACAAGTAAATCACTAATCCTGTTTTTAGGGAAGGAAATCTACAGCTTTTACCCAGTCTGGCCTATATGTGACTCTACTCCCACAGTGGTATGCTTGATTCAGACGAGTCATTGGAAATAGGCAATAAATGCTGATATAGCCAGTGGCGCTCACACTTCTGTAACTGTTTTGATGGGATGTGGGTATTACTGGCTAAGCCACCACTTATTCCATATTACCATGAGCCCAAACCAGACCAGGTAAGGACATTAATGAGCCAGATGGGTTTTTCTAACCATTAGCATTGGTTTCATTGTCATCATTATATTCTCAATTCCAGATTTTTATTTTTAGAAATCTGGATTTCACATTTCACTGTCATGGCAGGGTTTGAACACAAGGTCCCCAGAATGTTACTGGGGTTTCAGTATTATCACAAATTATTAATCCAACTAAGTGAACATCTTAAACCATCTTGTATGTGTTGGAATATTGCAACATGCCTTTATTTCCTATTCTGTTTGTTTGGTTTTTAAATTTTGTTTCAGAGCTGAATTTACTTAACCTCTCAGCACTCATTAACTGATTTTCCTCAATTCCAGGACTCCAGACAAGTGAGGATGCCAGATTCTATGCCATGTCTTCAAAGTTTGAACCCTTTAGTAACGAGGGGAAGACTCTTGTTGTTCAATTCACGGTGAAGCACGAGCAGACCATTGACTGTGGTGGTGGATATGTGAAGATCTTTCCCTCAACCCTAGATCAAACTGATATGCATGGAGACTCAAACTACAATATTATGTTTGGTAATATTTTTTGGGTGGTATTATATTTTTCTCATTACTACAGTTTCCCTCAATATTTTCAAGTGCTCACACTGGAGATTGGTTAGCAAAATTAAAGCACATGGATTAAGTATTTGGCTGATGGGCAGAAAACAGCAAGCACAGATTGGTTATCTGTGGCTAAGTGGGGGCCTCCCAGCTGATCACTGGGGATCAAGTGTAATGTTTGCCAAAGCTGACATCAATAGTAAAATGAAAAGACTGTGAACCTTTTTCAACATTTTGCATGCACATGTGGCCTACAAAAAGCTCTTGTTTACCTTTTTCTATGTAATGTACTTTTCTACACTTCACTTCGGTTTTTAATTATTTAATTCCAAATTTGGTGCAACTGCACATGCTCCAGGGTGCCAGCAGGTACTACCAATGTTTTGAAGCTGGTGATGACTCTCAGTGAGAAAGAGACAGTGGCATAAAGAGAATTTAAACTGACTTGATTACTGTATGCCATGTTACACCCTTGCTCAATGTGGGGATAAATGAGGTTACTTTCTTTGGAAAGAGGGACAGATGTGTGGAGTAACTTTTTTTTTAAATGGAAGGAGATCTGGATTTCCTCATCAATAGGATTCTGAAGGCTAGAAGGTGCTTCCAGTAAGCAATTGGGAAGGCTAATAGTATCGTTAGTATCATTAGCCTTATTTCAGGGTTTGAGTGTAGGTGTAGATCACTCTTGCTTTGATTGTAAAGAAGCATGGTTGGATTGTACTTGGTCTCCTTACATTAAGGATGTTATTACTATAGAGGAAATGCAGTAGAGGTTCAGGGGACTTGTTCCTGGCAGGACTGTCTTGGTGGGGGGGGGGGCGGAAGAGAATTGGGCAAAGTGATCTTTTATTTTCCCGAACGTCAAAGAATAGAAGGTAGTCTTGTTGGAAATAGTGAAATACCTCCAGGGATAGCAGCAAGTAAGCTCACACCTCCACTCCAAACCCCAGTTGAGTTCAGAACTAGGGACTATACCATTCCAAAAAAAAAGGAAGGCACTTTGGACTGAATTCAGTAAAGGTTTTTAAAAAAAAAAAAAAAAAATCCTGTTCCAAAGATTCTCAATTCTACGTACTCCAAAGGTAGAGAGAAACCCCGTTTATGCAGCAAGATCGCAAGGTCTTGATGCTTGGCTAAATTGTTATCTGGAATTCAGTTAACCAAACAAAATACTCCCTTCCCATGTCCTTTGGATAATTGAGGTTTCTCTGTATTTAAGATTGAGGTAACATTTACAAAAGCCCATAACGTTAAGGGATCTGGAGATAGTGAAGGCAATGGGCTGCTTGTGAATGATCAACCCATGATCTTGTTGAATGGTGAAGCGGACTCCATGTACTGACTGGCCTACCCTACTCCTATGAGGGCAGTATGCATCATGTTTATAGTTGTCTGGGCATGTACTGAATCAAAAAGGTTCCAATTTTACCTTAAATGTGACTGAATAGTTTAACTCGCTAACGTATTTTCAATTTTATTTGATGTGCCATAATTCTGGTGCGAAGGAAGTGGTTGTGTAATTCTGTTTGCCAAATGTTGTAGGACATTGAAGTGTTCAATAGTGAGTCAAAATAATGGTGTTGCTTTTCTCTTAATTTCAGGTCCTGACATTTGTGGTCCAGGAACAAAGAAAGTCCATGTGATTTTCAATTACAAAGGGAAGAATCACTTGATTTCTAAGGATATTCGTTGCAAAGTGAGTAACAGCTTTGCCACTTTGTCTGCGCGTGACACCAGTTTTGATTAAACTGTGACAAAAAGAGGCTAAATGTACAAATGTATCTGAGCAGATGACAAACTTGAGTTAATATTGTGTGGTGGTCCTTTGTCAGAATTGAAGAAAGAGCTGAGATTACTTTTCCCACTTGTGTTATAGTATCCAGATTTGTATCACATTAATGGTCTGATAAGAAATGGTATGTAAAGTCCACTCCTACACCAGTCCATAGTTTTTCACCTTGAATATTGACTATTTTGTTGCTCATATGCATCTGTCATTGAGTCAATAGATTGTGTGCGCAGAACGGTTTGGAGACTATATTCGATTGACTTTTAGTAATTGAAATAGACTATCCTTGTGGGGTTCCTTGCAACCAGAATAATTGGTTAGGACCGGTTGCTGTAATGGATAGAAAAATAAATTGTGTAGGAAGAGGTCACAACAGTAAGTTGAAAAAAGGGTTAATTATGATATTTAATCTTTAGTTTACACTCCAGTCTGAATGTTATGACCTACCCAGCATGCTTGACCACATGTGCAGCCTCCCTCCTGCTATAGTGATGCAGCATAGTAATTCTACATTGTCTTTGCCAAACTCAGGTCATGAGCAATGGGACACAGCAGCAGGTTTGACTATTAGGGCTTCTGCTTTGCCATTGACCAAAATTATGGCAGATCTGGTGTGGTCTGAACTCAGTTTGTCTAATCCCCCTCCATAGTATTTTGATTTGCATTTAAAATGTATCTTAACTCCTTTTTGGCAATCCACAGTTTTAACCACTTGACCAGCTTGGTTAAAATGGATTGTAACCCATTTTTTAATCTCCCTGTCCTGATGTTTAACTAGGATGATGAATTTTCACATCTCTACACCCTCATTGTCCGGTCAGACAATACTTATGAGGTGAAAATTGACAACCAGAAGGTTGAATCTGGTAGCTTGGAAGAAGACTGGGACTTCCTTCCACCCAAGAAAATTAAAGATCCAGAAGCAAAGAAACCAGAAGACTGGGATGAACGTGCAAAGATCGATGATCCAGAGGACAAGAAACCTGATGTAAATAAAGCTTTTCAGAAATTGTAATGCTGAAAAAGTTTAACTTTTTGTGCTCTGTCCTTGCCCAACTGCATTTCTGAATTATATTTTCTTTTTCCAGGACTGGGATAAACCTGAGCATATTCCTGACCCTGATGCCAAGAAACCTGAAGACTGGGACGATGAGATGGATGGTGAATGGGAGCCACCTATGATTCAGAACAGTGAATATAAGGTAATGGATAATCAAATCAAAAACTTTGAATTGTTAAGATGCCCGATCCTGACTGTATTGTTACCCTTGGTGATACTTGGGAATATATTGCTGGTTGTAATATTTTATTTGTGTAACAGAGGTGAATATTATTTTGAAAGCATCATGTTCTGTGTGCACATGACAGGAAATCTTTCCTACCATCAGATTTGTCTGATTCTTAGTGTGGCTGTTTCATTAGCTGTTTGGACTTAAGAGTCCAATTTGGAGCTTCTTGCTCTTTGCCCACTGTGGTGAGACCTCTGTTCACTAGAACAAGCAGTTAATTTCACTAGCCCCTTTGCAAAAACTGGCAGAAGTAAATCGGGCGCTTGTACGACAATTTTTTTTTTCCCTTTTTATTGTTGAATGCTTTACAACTACCAGTTTTGAGCTTAACTGAAGCATTAAAACTCTACCGGTTCAGAATTTGAAGACCTGTTTCAATTTGAGCTTTCTGGGCATTGTACTTCTCTATCTTGTCACATGACTTGTTCTTGTTTTGTTGTACTTGCCAGAGCAACAGTTACAATTGTCATGCCCACAATTCTGTTTATCTAGTCTGTTACAATTGCTTGCCACCAGTCATCAGTGCTGTGGTGTATCTTATTCAAAATTCAAGAATGATCTTGATCCTTAACTTTTGAACTGGCATAGTTCTGTGATTTCACCTGAGCTGTATTTGCTGGATTGTCTCTGATTTTTAAAACTGACACAACCGCATTAATATCTCAATACTTTCAACTCCATTCTGCTGTTCCTCCACTCCAGGTGTAATTTTAGCCAAGCAGCAAGTAATGAATCAAACTTGATCTCTTGTAGGTCTTGTACACTTTAGAGAAGGTCACATCTGATTCATTATTTGCTGTTTGTATTTTCAGTAACTTGCATTCTGTACCTTCTCAGGCTTTAAGTTGAAAATGCAATTAACCAAGTTGGGTTCAGTCAGGCCATTAAGTTGAAATTATTAATAATTCTAATGTATTTGTGACCTAGGGTGAATGGAAACCACGTCAAATTGATAATCCAGATTACAAAGGCAAATGGATTCATCCTGAAATTGATAATCCTGAGTACACTCCAGATAACAATCTTTACCTTTACAAAGATATTGGTGTGATTGGCCTGGACCTCTGGCAGGTTGGTGTACATTTTGTTTCCCTTAGCAAAATGCCTGAACTTTAAGCTTAGTATTAATATTTCTTGAAGAAATAATTTATTCTTGCGCTCCAGCCAATTAATTGGATGTCTGTAATAGTATTCATACTGTGTCTTTGTGGCTGGCAAAACTTTAGGTCTTTATATCTCATTCTCAAGTTCATGAGCCACAGGTATGGACATTTCTATTCCTTTATTGGCAAGTTTTTAAAAGCTATTTCCATCTGGGGACATGATGAATTTAATGCAAATGTTAATTTTAAACTTGTCCTGCAGTGCTTCATAAGCTCATAATTAACTCATTAAAACTGAGGATTGTGACTTGCATTCAGGATGTTATTGGTCAGGCCACAATGAATAACTGTTTGACTCTGTTCATGTACTTTAATAGTTAGTTTCTGCATTATCATTATGGAGCCTTGGCCATGAATCTAAGATTGCAATTCCTTTTTAAAAAGGAAAAATCATGGCATTTCCTTGTGCATTTGCCCAAAATGTTATTCCTCATCAGTTTAAACAATGAGCTATAATCTTTCTGCTTAAAGATTAGCTGCTTTTTGAAGTCATTAAAATCTGCTTTTCAATAAGGCAAAGCTGTTTTTAACTTGCAGAAGGAGAGCTGAGCCAGCATTTTAAATGTTTTCCTTTCCCTTTTTTTCCCTCTTGTGGAAAGGAGCATTTTAGGGTAAAATTACATTTCAGAATTGAAATGTCCACCTCCATCTGCAAGAAGTAAATATTTATTATACACCATATGCTTTGCTGGTATTCTGTCTTGCCCCACCGCCTTCTAACTTGTGCAAAGTTGGGTGTGAGTTGATATCTTCCAAGTCCTATCACTTGTTTGCTTTTTTTTTGTCAGGTTAAATCTGGAACAATATTTGATAACTTCCTGATCACAGATGATGAAAAGTTTGCTGAAAAGTTTGGAACAGAAACCTGGGGAGCAACTAAGGTAAAGGTGTAATACATCCCCTGCAGGCAGCTCAATCCACTGTTTCAAAAAGCTGGCTATAGAATACTGCATGGGAGCAGAATTGTTTTCAAAATCATCAGTTTCATTTTGAAATATGCATTCTTCCCTTGTTGATATTTTGACCATTCATTTTTGAGACCGGTCCTCACCCAATGGGAACTAGAATGAAAATCTCTCTGAAGGTGTAATGATTATATGGAGTTTATTTGAGTTTGTGACATCCTGCTTCTTAGTAAGTGCTGGTTTATGATACTACTGTCAAAAATGAATGAACAGTGAAATTGACAGTCTTTTTTTAAATAAAAAACACCTATAATAAATACTGTGCAAGTGAAGCCATAGGTGCTTCCCAAGCATCATCTTAGTGTGATCCTATTTTAATGTCTCCTGTGTGATCTGGGGTGAAAGATTATGCCCAAGACTTGGGTGAAATGGAGGGGGCCTACGTGGAGGCTTCATTGGTTGTATTGAGGGGAGCAATAGTAATTGTTTAGAATTAATGAAAAGGTAAGGCTTATACCACAAAAAGGGAGAAAATCTACTGTCTGTTGCAGTGACAAATGAGGCTTGTGGCCCAATCCGTTAGGCTGCCCCCACCAATTTTGGGGGAGGGGTGGCTGTAAAAAGCACAATTTTAAGAGCCTTTAGCTGTCTGAAATCAGTCTGAATTCGACAGCAGTCATTATTGGCCATAGAATTTGCAACCCAAAATCTCATCTCTGGTCGTGACCTACAATTTAGGAATTCTGGAGCTGGAAATTTTGGGAAAATCTTTGTGCATTGAAAAGCTCTTACAGCAATCTCCAAGGTAGCATTTGAAGAAGCTTTAACTCCCCTGCACAATTTGTGGTAGAATTTTACATTTGTGGTTTGATTTGCCTTTTGAAACGAAATCTGCCATTCAATGTAATCCTATGGCAGATACTTTCTCCTGCTCCAAAGTAATGTTGTGTGAGAACTGCAGATGCTGGAGATCAGAGCTGAAAAATGTGTTGCTGGAAAAGTGCAGCAGGCCAGGAGCATCCAAGGAGCAGGAGAGTCGACGTTTCGGGCATAAGCCCTTCTTCAGGATTCCTGAAGAAGGGCTTATGCCCGAAACGTCGACTCTCCTGCCCCTTGGATGCTGCCTGGCTTACTGCGCTTTTCCAGCAACACATTACTTTGGAGCAGGCTTTTAGGCACTTTGGCTCTCATTGAATCGGAACTCATTGAACGGGAGTTTTACTTTCCTGTTAGCTGCACTGCTGCTTTTTTAATCCAGGTTTTTTGAGAATCAAAATTCTCTTAGGACACATTTAAATGGAACGCTTCGAGGTTGATTTTTGTGCTTTGAAGTTCGAATGGCCATTTTGTATTTGTTAAATCTGTTCTCCTGTGTCTTTTTTAAATTAAATTGTCTTTGTTCAGGAGCCAGAAAAGAAAATGAAGGAACAACAGGATGAAGAGGAGAGAAAGAAGAGGGAGGAGGAGGAAGAAAAGGATAAGGAGGATGAAGCTGAAGGTGATGAGGAAGAGGATGAGGATGAAGAGAAGGAAGAAAAAGAGGAAGATGAGGAAGAGGAGGAAGATGAAACTGAGACCATTCAAAAGGATGAGTTATAAAGATTGTAATAAATGCTGAGAATGAATGGCAGCAGGGCAATGTGCAGAAAAGAATTACACAAAGCAATTGGGACCCCTTATTGGAATGTTTTTGTTTACGAACAAATTTAGAAAAATGAGTCAGGTTTTCAGGGTTGGGGCAGAAGGTGAAAATGAGGATACCCACTGAGGAGGGGACTTCTGAAATTTCTAAACCTTTCTTATCAAAACTTTAGTAGCTGGAGGTCAGCTTCATTAATGGTGAGTAGGGAGAGTTCAAACCTGAGTGGAACATGGATTGCTGTGTTTTGCATCTTGAACATGCCACCCTGACTGAACACTTAATGGTGATCCTGGGAATCATCTGAGCATTTTTATGCTTTTTTTTAACTGAGGTGTTAACATTTTTAAACATTTAAGTGGGTCAACCCCTCAGGTTAAAATTTGGTAGAAGCCCTTATCTATTTGCTTGCTGCCAATAATTTCCAAATTTGGGTTCCAATGCTGTTAGATTAGCTTGTTTTGTCTATTTGTCTAGGTAAACATGATACACTGAACAGTGTACTTGAGCATGTTTGAGATTCTACAGTTGATGCCAGTTAATTTCCAGGGTCTACTACTTCATAAGTTTTTATTTGTTTGGTTTTTGATAACCACTCTTCCCAAGTGTAATTAAAATCTGGTGATGGGAATTAACATTAGGGATGATCGGATTTAAATTGACCAATTTCACTTCCATTTGGGAGTTTCCCATTTAACAGGCTTCAACTGTAATTGTATAGCTGCCTTTTTCCATTCAGAACAATTGGGTTGAGCAGGACTGCACTGGTTATATATAATGGATGTTTATCAGCTCTTTCCAAATCCAGGGTCAACTTTGCCTTTGTATTTTGCATTCTTTATAGGGGTTTCAAGGAAAGGAAGGGAAAAGGTTTCTTTATTTCCAACAACATTCAAAAGGAGACTTAAAATTTCTGTACAGACAGAGTCTAAAGTTGTCATTTTAATCCGTTATTTAAATGTTGTAAATTGGTGATTTAATCGATGACTGTTTGGAAAACTTGTTCTGCGTGCAATACAGAAATACGTTTGATCACATTTCTACAATAAATACCAATGGAAGTGAAATGACATTTTTCTTGTCCTTTGAATTTCTTGGACTTTTAGTATGGGGTTTGGGGGTGATATAAACATGGATTTGCTGGTTAACCAAGCAGGAGTTGGATAAGCCATTAGAGTTGCTGGGCTAGAGCAATGCAATAATGCAAGAATCAATGTTTGGACTTCAGCTAATTTTAATCTATAAATGAATAAAGGGTCAGGATAATCCTAACCAAGATTGCTGATATTATAATGGGTGGAAAAGTAAATTTGAATAAATCTCCAACTGCAAAAACATCAATGGGTAAGAATTTGGCAGATGCTAATTATAAAAAGTTATCATTTTGGATTTGGGGATCAAGAATTAAATGGTTAAAAGCTTCTGTTCAGGGGGACCTGGGTGTGTTTCTATTCATCACACTTGGCATGTACAGAAAACAAATTAATTCCTGTTATTAAAACTGTGTAGCTGGGGCTAAAGATCTAGTTCCTCCTATAATACTTTACAACTACTGTGTTCTTGAGTAATACTAAGGTCAATTGAACTCCATGAAGTGCACTGGCTAGATGGCTATTCTTTCAATGCTGTTTTCCTGTTCACTTTCTTTGGTTGGCACATCCTGTGATTTTGGAGAATCAACATTTCGGCCAAAAGCCCTCCATCAGGAAGGGCTTTTACCCAAAACTCCTGCTCCCCTGATGCTGCCTGACCTGCTGTGCTTTTCCAGCACCACGCTCTCTACTCTGATCTCCAGCATCTGCAGTCCTCACTTTTTTTTTTGCCTTCCTGTGATTTAACCAATTTCCACACACTGCCTTCTCAGCTAACCTCTTAACTCATTCAAAGAATTTTGCAGCACAGTTCAAAATGAATTTGTCATGCCCTCCCTTAATTAACCCCTAGTCCCATTCCTGTCTTGGATAATATTGAAAATAATTTTACATAAGAGCTATTGAATTCTGATTCCACTTTCTGTTGTCCTCTAATTTTAAATTTTACAAATAAGGATTAAGAGCTTGCTTTTCATATCCCTAGTTATGTACCAGACCTACATGTTTTTAGTTATGGAAACTGTCAATTCCAAAATGTACAATTCTAATCATTTTTACACATTACAAGATTTTTAGATAGCAATGAACCACTGCTATTTGTGCAAAAACCATTTTCGAAGCACATGAAATGTTGGCTTTCAAAGAACTGTTCCATGGCCTGTGGTTTTCAGTCCCAGTTCAAGCCCTCTAGTAAAACAGATCTTGCCCTACAAGCGGGTAGAGAGAAAATAGTGGATTAACAACAAGTTATAACATTGCTGGAGTTTGTTTATGCAACTCAAGTTAACATGTTTTGAGATGTTACACATTGACACAATATTTGTACTCCTGCCTGTCTGGGTCAATGGTTATTTCTATCTTTTTTGAATCTGATGTTGTGCATGTCTGGGAATGGTGATTGTTGACTGACACTTTCACTATATGTCACGTTTCAGTAATTGTGCTATCACTCCACTTGGATTAAAAGTAACTCTGTATTTTGACAAATTTAAAGACTTGCACAGAGTTTTCAAACTCTACTGCAAGCCTTTCAAAGGTGACAGCTGAACCCCAATAGTTTGTAAGCTGGAACTGAGTTCGAGCACTGGCAGTGAAGACAGATTGCCCCCTCACTCTAGGTCCTACCCCTCTTCCCACTATTCATAGATGGGCTCCAACAGCTTTGAAGCCTCCAAATGGAGTCACAGGGGATGAATTTGGGAAGTATTTTTCTAACACACTCCTCTCGTTTGTCATAGAGTCATAGAGATGTACAGCATGAAAACACCCTGCGATCCAACCTGTCCACGCCGACCAGATATCCCAACCCAATCTAGTCCCACCTGCCAGCACCTGGCCCATATCCCTTCAAACCCTTCCTATGCAAATGTCTTTTAAATGTTGCAATTGTACCAGCCTCCACCACTTTCTCTGGCAGCTCATTCCATACCCATACCACCCTGTGTAGAAAAAGTTGCCCTGAAGGTCTTTTTTTTTTTTAAAAATATCTTTCCCCTCTTTCCCTCTAGTTCTGGACTCCCCACCTCCAGGGAAAAGACTTTGCCTATTTACCCTCTCCATACCCCTCATAATGTTGTAAACGTCTATAAGGTCACCCCTCTGCCTCTAGCGCTCCAGGGAAAATAGCCCTAGCCTGTTTAGCCTCCCCATAGCTCAAATTCTCCATCCCTGGCAACATCCTTGTAAATCTTTTCTGAACCCTTTCAAGTTTCACAACATCTTTCCGATAGGAAGGAGACCAGAATTGCACGCAATATTCCAACAGTGGCCTAACCAATGTCCTGTACAGCCGCAACATGACCTCCCAACTCCTGTACTCAATACCCTGACCAATAAAGGAAAGCATACCAAACGCCTTCTTTACTATCCTATCTACCTGCGACTCCATTTTCAAGGAGCTATGAACCTGCACTCCAAGATCTCTTTGTTCAGCAATACTCCCTAGGATCTTAACATTAAGTGTAAAATCTTCCAATAACACTCCTGTTCTATCATTCAAAGTAAATTTGCCAAAAGTCCCTGACACACTGGTGGTCTTCCATGCTTCAGTGAGTGGCATTCATCTTCTGAGCTATTAA
>NC_057717.1:99764618-99808172 GCF_004010195.1 Chiloscyllium plagiosum | reverse complement strand
GCTGAAGGGGATTCTCAGGGACGATATTTACATGTGTTTGGAAAGGCAAGGACTGATTAGGGATAGTCAGTATGGCTTTATGCATCTCACTAACTTGATTGAATATTTTGAAGAGGTGACAAAGAAGATTGATGAAGACTAAGCGGTAGGTGTTGTCTGTATGTACTTCGCCAAAGTGTTTGACCAGGTTCTGCATGGTAGACTGGTTAGCAAGGCTAGACACATGGCATGCAATAAGAGCTAATCAATTGGATACAAAATTGACTTTAAGGTAGGCGATGGAGGGTGGTGGTTGAGGGTTAATTTTTGGATTGGAGGCCAGTACCCAGTGGTATGCCACAAGGATCAGTGCTGGTTCTCTGCTTTTCGTCATTTAATTAAATGATTTGGATATGAATATAGGAGGTATAATTTGTAAGTTTGCTGATGACGCCAAAATAGGCGATATAGTGGACATGAAGAAGATTATTTCAGAGTACAACAGGTTGTTGATTAGATGAGCCAATGGGCCAAGGACTGGCAGATGGAGTTTAATTTATATAAATGTGAGGTGTTGCATTTTATTGAGGCAAACCAGGAGAAGACTTGTACAGTTAATGGTAGGGTCCTAGGGACCTAGGTGGATTGTTCCTTGAAAGTAGAGTCACAGGTAGGCAGGGTGGTGAAGAAGGCATTTTGGTACACTTGCCTTTATTGGTCGTAACACGTTGGCATGCCATGTTGCACCTGTATATTGGTGAGCCCATATTTGGAATACTCAATACAATTTTGGTCGCCCTTCTATAGAAAGAATGTTGTTAAACTTGAGAGTGTGCAGAAAAGATCTACAAAGACGTTGCGGGACTGGAGGGTTTGAGCTAGAGCGAGAGACTTGGGCCTTTTCTCCCCAGAGCCTCAGAGTCTAAAGAGTGACCTTTATAGAGGTTTATAAAATCATGAGGGGCATGGATAGAATAAATAACCCAGATCTTTTTCCTCGGGTGAAGAAGTCCAAAGCTAGAGGACACAGGTTTAAGGTGAGAGGGGAAAGGTTTAAAAAGGACCAGCAGGGTAACTTTTTCACAAGAGGTGGTACAAGTATGAAATGAACTGCCAGAGAAAGTGGTAGAGACTGGTATGATTACTTTTAAAAGGCACCTGCATGGTGATGTGAATGGAAAAGGTTTAGGGGGATATGGGCCAAATTTTGCAAATGGAACTAGGTCTGATTGGGATTTCTGGTCGGCGTGGATGAGTTTGACTAAAGAGTCTGTTTCCATGCCGTAAGACTCTATGTCTCTAGGTAAACCCCTAAACGCCCCCCATCCATACCCCACTCCCCATCCGTGCACACTGATACCCATCCATCCACAACCACCCCCCTCTGCCCCAAACCTGCCTTATTCATCCATACTCACCTCCTGCCAATCCATCCACCTCTACCCACAAATCAATATACAGAGGAACCTCGATTATCCGAAGGAGATGGGCGGGCGCTATTTCATTCGGATAATCAATTATTTGGTAAATCGATTAAATCCCTTTCCTCTGGAGCTCGGAGTGTTTTGTTAAGTCCACCCGTTCAGAAACGAGGCAGCAGCATACAGCGTACAGGCCTCCCCCTCCCCACTCCCCATCCAACACCGCCCCCTGCCCACCTCTGATCTTAGCCAACACCCCCCCCCTGCAGCTGGACTGGAAACCAACAACAAGACTGCTGCTGTTGCTGACTTTTAAGGGCAGGTGGGGGGGTGAGTCTCAAAATAACGCGTGCGCGCACACACACACACAACTTTTCACTGCAACGTTTGGACAGGTTCCACCTTTGCCCTGTACAGGACAATGTTGGAGAGATTATCTGGGAAAGGGGGGTTTAGGGTACACCCCTCTGTAGTGAAAGTATAGTTGTGAATACTGTGAAGGCTTAAAATTGGAGATTGCTATTCTGTTCTGAACTCAGAGTTTAGATTCTCTGGAGAAAAATTGTGTAGCTAGGATCAAGCTAATAGAAACTCTGCTTGGATGAATTTTTCAGTAATTTGAATTGATATGAAGTCTTACTTGGGACTAAATCTTCAAATTTTCTAAATTTATGAAGAGCAGACATTAACTCCATTTCAAGATTCTTCAGAATGAAGATTAATTGGACCTGGACAGGTCTATATATGTGATAGTTCTCTCAGGTGCTAGGTAATTTTGCAATGGAATGAGTTTAATATATTGGATCAGCTTAGCTGCATAGTGGAAAGGTTGCCAATGAAAGCGTTGTTGTGGTGCCATGAAGGTGATTTGTTTACCAAACTGCAGGACTACTCCATGTACACACATACAAATCTCCCTTGCTGACCACTTGCCTGAAGTTTTCTTCTGGTAGAGATAGGAAAGGTTTGCCGTAGTCGGAGAAGAGTATGTGATCTATATCATCTTTCACTCGTGCACACTTCACATCAATTTTGTTTGGAGGCTTTTAAGCCGCAATGATGGAGTTCTGTAGCTGTCAAGTCAGGCAATAGAGATGCTGAGGAAAGTCAGCGCTGTTGAGTGGAACACAAATCCTGGTGTTTGCATCAATCATTTGTTAGGTAGATAGTAATCAAATATAATCAGCATTGATTCTGTCCAGTCTCAAAAGAATGCCTCTTACCACACCCACTATGATATTTTTACATTTCTTCTGTGAATCATTCTGAGGCCTTTAAGTGAGTTCACCAAATTGGTGCTGTAAAGGCCCAAATTCAGAGAATCAATTCTTATTTCATACAGGACAGTCGAGGTTGTTATCTTAAATGCTTGGTCGGGACTCACCTCTCGGAATTGTTCTCTCTGCTTCGCACAACTTGCTTTAATGCCAAATTAGAAACTCCTGAATTGATCACTAATAACCTTTATTTTATCAATACTGGAATGTTTTAATATCAGGAATTTGGAAGGATTAATGACTGGGGTATTCTTTAGTGTCACAAATTTAATAAACTGCTGTAGAATTGATTCTTGCTTGTGTACTGACATCAATCAGTGGGAGTGTTAATACCATTGAGCATTAGTTCATAATCTTCAGAAACTTTAATGTTTGATGTTTTGGTCATTAATAATGACAGATAATCTGTAGAATGGTGTGCACTTAAGTGGGAATCAGAAGTATAATCCATAGGAATATTGACATTGGATTCATGACAATAACCAGCCCCTCTTTCTATGAAATCTATTGTTGGTGTGTTAATCTGCCATATGATGGTAGTTATGTAATATTTTAGTGCCATTAATGTGACTTAGCAATGGCAGTCTGGTCCCTGAACTAGAACATTGTGGACTCAATGACATGACTAAATAATCGAGGTTGATACTTAAATGCAATACTGAGGTATTGTATTGCTCTGGAGAACTGCATTAATGTGATATGCTGAATTCAGGTTCTGTCTGCCTGCTGACATGAAACATCCTTGACTATTTTTGGAAGGCTCAGAAGTTTGCCAGGATTCTGGCCAAGATTAATTTTGATGTTATTCATTCATGGGATGTGGGTATCACTGGTTAAGGCAGCGTTTGTTGCCCAGCCGTAATTGCTCTTGTCAAAGTGGTAGTGCGCCATCATCTTGATCCACTGCAGTCCTTGGGGGCCAGGTATATTCAGTGCTGTTCGAGATGGTGTTTGAATTGGAGCAGAACTTGCAGGTGGTGGTATTTCCATGTAACTGCTGGCCTTGTCTTTTGTTGTGGTCGAGGTCATGGTTTGGAAGGTTCTGTTGAATTCTTTGGTGATTAATTACTCATCCTTTCATTTCTCCTTTGCACAAATTGTGTAGGATCTTGCATGAGCCAGCAGCATTATTGCTTGTTTGTAGTTTTAATAGTGCATTAATCACCTTAAACAGTGTTCATCACTGTTATATGCCAACTGTATTTGAAAGAATGTATTTCTTAAATTACCATTTGAAGAATAACAAATGGAATTCACTTCCAGTTGGCACTAAATACTATTCTGTTGAAATTGTACTTCAGATTTTAAAATAATATTTTGTCCAGCTGTGGATTTTTCCCCTTGCTGTCCAGAAGCCTGTTATGTGATGATTGCAATGGCATCAACAGCCCTGTTAATAGAATATAGAACTGTACAACACAGGGACAGGCCATTCAGTCCACGATGTTATGCCAAATATGATGCCAAATTAAGATAATCCCTTCTGCTTTCCTATGGTCCATATCCCTCCATTCCTGGCATATCCATGTGCTTATCTAAAAGTCCCTATCATATCTGCCTCCACCACCACCCCTGGCATCGCGTTCCAAACTCCTACCACTCTCTTTGTAAGATAAAACCTGACCCCTCACATCTCCTTTGAACATTCCCCGCTCACCTTAAATGCACATGCCCTAATATTAGATATTTCAACTCTGGGAAAAAGATTCGTACCATCAACCTTATCAATGCATCTCATAATTTTATTGACTTCTATCAAGTCTCCCCTCAGCCTCCGCCACTCCAGAGAAAATAACCTGAGTTTTTCTAGCCTCTCATTGTAGCTCAATCCCCTCTAAACCTCTTCTGCACTGTCTCCAGAGTTCCCACATCCTTCTCATAATGTAGCGACCAGTATTAAACACTTCTATTTTGTCTATGTTTACCGTTCTATTTGCCTATGAGTTTTCAGTCAGCATGGGAAACTCTGGTCTGGGTTATCCTCACTCGTTGGCATCGAAGTCAGTTATAGAGCTCCTGACTGTCTCTTTGATATCAGCGAACTTGGTAGAGGCCAGAAATTGAAACTGGTAACTTTTGGTTGATGTAGCTCTTTAAAATAGAGTGTTTCGAATATGGAAATTGGAAGAATGATGCCTGAAATGCATCTTTTTAAATTTGTAAAAATAGGTCTGTTAAGTGGATAAAGTTAATGTTAAGTATGGAGTTTAAGGTCTCAAACATTTAGCTTGACCTCTTGACTAAAAGGATCATGGTTCTAGTTATTCTTAGTCATGTCATTAGTGCTTGACTGTTTATTCCTGTCCTTACAAAATTTTACTTTGCAGGTGCAAGCATTGAAAGAGTGTATTGAAGCAGAAAAGGGCACTGGTTTCCCTGTTGCTGGTCAGAAACTCATTTATGCTGGAAAGATTCTAAGCAACGATGTGCGGCTCAAGGAATACAAGATTGACGAGAAGAATTTTGTCGTCGTTATGGTAACAAAGGTGTGCAATATTTTTGGGTTTCCAGCAGTGGGGTGTTTTTTTCTTACCAGAATAGTTCCAGGGATGATGGATTTTCGTTACAAGGTTAAGTTGAAGAAGCTATGGTATTTCCTCTTCCAACAAAGGAGGTTGAGGGGAAATCTGATGGTGTACAAGATTATGTGACCGGTTTAGGATAAATAAACAAAGAAAAACTGCTCCTATTAATTAATGGTACAAGATTCCGGTGTACACTTTGAAGGCTTTGGATGAGAGATGAAGGAGGAATGTGAGCGTGAGGGGGTCGGGGTGATCGTGACGTGTCATGTATTTGATGGTAATGATTGCCCGCAAGGCTGGTAGAAACTGAAGTAATTAATGAATTTGAAAGGCAATTAGATGGATATTTGAGGAAAATAAATTTATAGGGCTGAGGGACTAACTAGATTACCCTGCAGAGAGCTGCACTTGTTTGGCATTCTGATCCATAATGACTGTACAACTCTGACTTATGTGCTACAACATCTTTCTAGGTAGAAACACTGACTTTCGTGTGAGGTATTTAGAATGTGTTGACACCTGCTTTATCAGTTGAAAAATAAGATGTCATAGAGGAGAGGTTATGCTGGTGTTCTGGCTCATTCCCTCAGAACCTTCCCAAGTTGTCTCTTTGATTAGGGAGATCATTCGAACAAATTCAGTTGAATTTTTTGAGGAGATCACCACATGTCTGGATGAGCATAGTGCATTTGATGTAATCTACATGAATCTCAGTAGACTTTTGACAAGGTGTTGGATGGGAGACTGGGTAAGAGTCTTCAGGATCCATAGCAGTTTGGCCAATTGGATCCAAAACTGGTTTAATGACAGGAGGTACAGGGTGCTGGTTGAAGGTTGTTTTGGTGATTGGAATCCTGTGTCCAGTGGCATACCACAGAGTTTAGTGCTTCATCCCTTGATGCCTATGGTGTACATTAATGATTTCAAAATGAATATTGTAAAATTTGTCAGTAAGCTTGCAGATGTTGGTGGTGTGGTAAGGAGCGAAGGGGAAAGCTTTAGACAAGAGAATATAGATGGGCTGGTCAGATGAACAGAACAGTGGCATATGAATTTAATCCTGAAAAGTGTGAAGTGATGCATTTTGAGAGGACTGACAAGTCAAGGTGTACGGAATGAATAGTAAGATTCTGTGTTGTGCTGAGGATTTAGAAGGACCATGTATTTCAAGCTTGAAGGTACCAAGACAAGTAGGTAGGTTGGTTGAGAAAGCATGTAGAATACTTGCCTTTATTACGTGAGGCATTGAATATAAGAGCAAGACAGTTACGATGGAACTGTGTAGGATATGAGTTAGGCCCCTGCTTGGAGTAGTGTGTGCAGTCCTGGTTACCAGGAAAGATGTGATTACACTGGAGAGAGTGCAGAAGAAATCCACCAGAATGTTGCCTCGGGTGGGGTGTTTCAACTGTGAAAAGCAACTACGCTGAGGCTGTTTTAATTGGAGCAGTCAAGGTTGAGGAGAGATCTGATTGACACTTAAAAAATTTATGAGGGTCAGAAAAATTAGCAAAGTAAGTCCCCATAGCCCTGTTGGACCATCAGGTTTCCTGTCTCATTAGAAAGACAACTGGTAGCATTTTAATCTGAGGGTCACCATGCCTCAGGTGAGCCCTTCATGGTAATCTCAGCTGGTGTGGAAATTGAACCCATGCTGTTGGTATCACTCTGTTGCATAGCAGCCACCCTGTCAACTGAGCCCATGAGTAAAGGTGTTAATTACCAAGCAGCTTAGATTTAAGGTGAGGGGCAAGAGGTTTAGAAGGGATTGAAGGGGAATTTATACTTCTTTATAATTCATTCATGAGATGCAGGTGTCACTGGCTAGGCCAACATTTATTTCCTATCCCTAATTGACCAGAGGGCAGTTAAGAGTCAAAATCACATTGCTTTGATTCTGGAGTCACATGTAGGCTAAGGATAGCAGTTTCTTTACTCATAGAACATTAGTGAACCAGATAGGTTTTTCCAGCAATTAACAACATCATCATTGTACTCTTAGTTCCAGATTTACCCTGAAGGGATTCGAACCTGGGTCCCACGATCATTACCTTGTTCTCTGGATTAATAATCTAGTGATAATACCACTGAGGCATTGGCATAATCTCCCTGTCTGGAATTCATTGCCTTAAAGGGTGGTAGAGACCGAAGCCACTACAACGTTTAAGAAGTATTGAGATGAACACTTGAAAAACAATAGCAAGCATGACAGTGGGTTAATTGCTGGGAAATGGGAATAAAGTAGATAGGTGCTTGATGACTGGTGTGGACATGATAGATCGAAGGGCACCTTTCCATGACTCATCTGTTATTTCCAGAACCTCCACATGAAAAATGTACTATCATTTTCTAGATCCCACCTACCCCGTTCCAAAATGACCCCCTGAGCAAGATATTTGGAATTGTATTCAAGATCAGGTGATGATCAGTAATGTGACAAATAGTTGATACATTATTGTAACGTTCACTATTTGTACTGTTGTTGAGGTGATCTTGTCCTTTGTTACAGATTTGAAACACACTTTAATCTGCATATCTGTGTTGTGTATTTGCAGAGTTTTATCTTCAGAGACTGAAGAGTTTTATCTCAATAGCTGCATTTGTGTCTCTTTTTCTGCAAGTTTCTACCTTTGTCTCATCACTGACACAATATTGCAGTAAAATTATGCATTCTTTATACTTATTAGATGCCTAATTCTGAATTAATTCAATGACTTTGAATAGATGCTTAATTAAAAGTGCAACCTTTTCTTTACAAATCTGTAGCCTAAGAGTACCCCCGCAGAAACTGGATCTGTTTCTACAGTTGCGCCATCCTCCACACAGTCGCAGCTAGAAGGAGAGGAGAGACAGAATACAGATGATGGAAGCCAGACCCAGACTATTACCAGCTCTGTTTCAATATCCAGGTATAAGATAATAACAAAATCTAGCAGTAACTCCCAGCTTCCCATGAAGAGAAAGGAAAAATGCTCTAATGTGTTTTTTTCCCAAGGTGTGGAAAAGACTCAGACTTGATGAAAAATGTAGAGGCACTTGCGGATTTACTGTTAAGTGTCTCCAGGGGAAGCTATCAATCTTGGTCGGTGGGTAAGTTCAATCCCAGGTACACTGCCGAGCTGTGCAGACTACAACACCACTACTACCAACTTGCATTTATATTGTGCCTACAATGTAAAATAAAATATGACACTCAAAACTTGCTCAAAGAGGTAGGTTTTATGAAGTCTGTAAAGGAGGGAGCAATGTTGAGAGATTTTACGGGGGAGTTTTAGTACTGGGGGTTGCCTAGATAACTGAAGACATGCCAACTTTGGTCAAGCGATTATTATTAAGAATGCATAAGAGGCCAGAATTAAAGGAGTCCAGACAGTTGAATGATTTTGAGGACAGAGGAGATCTCCAAGATAGGGAGAGACAGAGCTTGGAGAAATTTAGAAACAATACTAGAAAGTTCCTTGGTAAAATCTAATGCAGTGTCATCTTAGTTATCTACACTCAGTCTTCATGCCCTGGTCTAGAGCAGTGAACAATGAAGTGATCTCTGCTTCTGGTTTCTGATCACTATTCCACCACCGTTGTTGGGAAGTGGGTGATTGTCGCAATCAGTTTGTGCTCTTGTACCTTCCATGGATAAGTAGCACATAATTTTAGGCATGAATATAAGAAATGCCTACTGTCTGAGCAAGTGAAAGCAACCAATAACAACTGCCCTACATCAGTGAACACCTTTACAAGAGGAGTGGAGAAAAGAGAGGGGAGCGGGAGCACTGTGTCTAGGGTAGGTTCAAAAGGTTCCTTTTTGGCTGTTGTTTTGTGGAAGTCAGTTATAGCAAGCACAGTGGACATCCCATTGATGCTGTAGCAGTTCTCCAGTAGGCTCTGCTACAGCCATTAGGATTTGAATGCACAGGTATGTGTTTCATAAATACTGTCAGTGTTCTGTGCTGACTGACATGAATATTTCTGGAATTTTCTGCCTTTATTTTGGATTTCCAACATCTTCAATACTTTGTAATTTATATCAGTTCGAGGAGACAAGACTCTGAGAGTCAGCTCTCGATGTTAACTAAACCTGGATCCCTTATCCTGCCTTCAAAATTATCTGCCTCTCAAATACCTAATTCTATAATTCAACCATAGGATGGGAGAGCAGTATACCAGTGCCAATGCAAGGACATTGGTATTGTGGAATCGTGAATAAAGCTGATTAGTAAGATGATAAAGGATTATGGGGAAAGGCAAGAGAAACTTATCAGCTATGACCAAACGGAGCAGATATGATGGGCCAAATAGCCTAATTCTGCTTCTGTATCATATGCACCAATGCTATTAGACCTTCAGAATAATATTTGAACTGTTGGTGAAAGATGCATCTTAAATTTATATTTGCAGTTCAATGCCTTCTTCAGGGAGTGACATACTGTCCAATCCATTGTCAGTTAGTGATCTGCACCCTGCTCAACTTTCCATGATCGATTTAATGTCAGAACCGCGTTTGCAGAGTGACATGTCTGAGGACCTGCCCCATGATGATGCTAACACAACCACAGGTCAGTAAATCCACAACTTTCCTTTTTTTAAATAAATAAACACAAAGAATAGGACTAAGGGTGTGGGGAGAAAACCTAAAGTCTACAAATATTTACTATTAGAAATCATATTGTTAACTTTCAATTTGCTATTATAGAGAAATGCCCTCCACGACTGGCATAAACATAAATCAGATGATGGCAGAATTTTACAATCATGAACTGTGAGAGGGAACTTTAAATATTCAGCACGGTCTGATCTCTTTGTAGCAGGAGCTTAACTTGTTTATCAATTTGATCTGATCCATGAAATATGAAAAGTCTTGTGCTATAGTTTACGTTTCCAGTGTCACTTTTATTTCTGGTCACTCTTCCTATCCTAGGTAACTCCTTGTTATTGTTCTGAAGGTGGAAAGGGTTCTGTACTTTTAAGAGTTGAAGGACTTAGTAAGCACACAGACTGCTGGAGCATTTACAATGTAACATTTGGTCCAGCAGCTAGCAGTACCTGGGTTGCTATGAGACAAAAACAAATTCAAATTTGGCCAATCAGTTTAAATTATGCCGCAAGATACTAAAATCCAATCAAGTTTAAATTTATTATTTTGACAATATTAAATCCAATGAAATGATCCGATGCTTTGGGGTATAAATATTAAACAAGTTGAACAGTTGTCGGAGAACTGCCAAGCCACCAACACATGCAGACTGCCTGCAGAATAGCTCTCTTAAAGGTACCTTTATCTATCAACGACCTTTGAAACAGAAACCCTAAGAAGAAGAAAAGAAGACAGAAAAAGGTGCAAAGAGAAGATTCAACAGCTGGCTGGTTTTGCAATTTGAAATTTTTGGTAAATCTTAATCGAGGGTTTTATTGGACCAGTATTATAGAAGGGAAAGTAAAAGATAGGTTAGACAAAGGAGTTATAAATAGTTGCTAGTTAATTATTCTCTGTTAGACTTTTCTAAAAAAAAGTTGTTAATTTCTACTTTAAATAGTGACCTTTTGTATAGTTCTTGGCCTCTTGAATTGTAACGGATTACAGCACGGGTTAAATCATTTAGGGTGTAGGTTTGTTCGCTGAGCTGTAGGTTTGACATCCAGATATTTCATTACCTGGCTAGGTAACATCATCAGTGCTATATAGATCTAGCACATCATCATGTGCTATATAGATCTAGCACATAGATCTTGATGCCATCTATCAGAAAATGAACAGGAAATGACATCACCACAAACCCCAGGAACCCCATCCAGGAGAAAGATATAAATAGAATGCAGGAGACAACAGCTTCGCTTCACTTGGAGGTCGCCACTGATGATGTTACCTAGCCAGGTAATGAAACATCTGGATATCAAACCTACAGCTCAGCGAGCAAACCTACACCGTAAACCTCAACCTGAGCTACAAACCTTCACAAACCTTGGGTTAAATAATTTCTGTGTTGCTAGTTTAAATTAACTGGGTGTGGGGCATGGTTCACCCTGTGTCGTAACATTATTTTAAGACATTGGGCAGCATCATGGAAGGTTTGTTGGTGCATGTATGTATTCTATCTGTTAATTGATGAGAGTCATGTTGAATATTGACTAGTTTGTTGCCCTTTGGTAATGCTGAATGTTGGTGGTTATATAGAAGATTGTGATTTTGTAGACAATTGCCAGTACACCACACAAGTCTTGTTTTTACAATAAAATGTTTAATTTCTCCTTTTCAGTGACGGACACTGCTTACGAAACCATGCTGTCAGAAATTATATCAATGGGTTATGAGCGTGAACAGGTGGTGGCAGCATTAAGGGCAAGCTTCAACAACCCGCACAGAGCTGTAGAGTACCTGCTAACGGTAGGGGGTGTGTGTGGACACGGGTGGATGCGGTACACCCCATTTGCTGCACGTTTATCGGACTGTACCTGACAAAGTAATAGGATTTTGCAGGGATGGAAGGTTTTGGCTGCTGTCCTCAGAAAGGGGTATTAGTTAACTTGCAATTAGTTATATAAGAATACATAAGATATGAAGCATAGAAACAATGATCATTCAGATCACCTGAATAGTGGTCCACTTCATCTGCCTCCCATTGTAATCCCCTTTTTCTTTCTCCCTCATGCTTGCATACCTTTCCTTTAAATGTTTGTATAGTATTTGCTTTAAACATTCCCTGTGGTACTGAGTTTCCCATTCTTAATTTAAAGAAGAAAACCTATTTTTTTCTAATCCTGTACTGAGATGTTATAACACACCTCTGGAACAGGTGGACTTGAACCTGGGCCTCCTGGTCCAGGTGTGGGGGGACTACCACTGCGCCACAAGAGAGCCCCCTACACATTTTGTGTAAAGCAGTTTCTTTTGAATTTTTTTATTTAATTCTGTGGAAAGTAAATTGACCTTTAGTCACACAAAGGTGGTAGTGAATAAGAGGTGAAGTAAAACTTAATTTGGATCAATGTTGGCTGTTCCTTCACTCTCAATGGGTCAAATGTCTGGAACCCTCCCCCTGTGGATTGAACTAAACCACATGGATTGCAACAGTTCAAAGAGGTAGCTCACCATAACCTTCTCGACGGCAATAAAGAACAGGCATCAAGCGTTGGCCTAGCCAGTGATGCTCATGATCTGTGGAAAAATATATAAATGAAAAGGAAGGAAAAATAGCTCATCCAAGTGGTTTTTGTTTGTATATTAACTATATTGACCATGTTTAAATTGTAATATTGTGCTTGACAATGAAGAAGTGTTGTGATCTTTCCTGTGTTTACAGTGCATTTTTCTCAACAATAATCAATAGATTTGGACATTTTGTATGTTTTCTTCTCGTATAGGCTACCACAATGGTATAACTGAAAGTAGGAGAGAGAATGACGGAGAATGCAGTATTTATGCTGTATCATTAGATCTAAATGTTGTAAAAGTATTTAATTGACCTTGCTGTAGACCTGAATTGAATTTCTCATGCCTCCATTTTAATCTTTACAGGGTATCCCCCATAGCCCAGTGCAGGAGAGTGCGATGTCCCATGATATTCACGATTCTGGTCCACTATCGATGCCAGAACAACAAGGTAAAGGACATTGTGTGCAATTTTGCTGATGAGCAATGTCTGATGAAAATCATTGACCTGAAACATTAATCCTGTTTTTTTTTCTCTTCAAAGAGTATTTTCAGCATTTGCTCTTTTATTTGACAAAGCTGCTCCTTGATTACATGCTGAAATATTTGTGAGTGTTTCTTGGTGCAGTGTCTCCTTGCTGGAGTACAGTGCTGTGGGTTCTGGGATGGGGGTGCCATAGACACTGTGGAGCCTCTGTGTGATTATTATTTATGCATAAGTTGAGACATTGAAGATGATCGATTATCTGACTAGGGCATTCAGTAAACATGATAGCCAGATGTATAATGTCACCGCATGATGATTGATACTGGAACTGATTTTGCTCGTGTCCTTGCTGAGATTTGCATACTCACTGCTGGTATTTCTTCCTTGCGTGACAGTGTTCATTGCAAGCTGGGACCTCAACAGTGAACAGTAAAGCCTGGGGAGCATCACTGCTGAGTTCCCATGAGGTCACTGGATTAGAATCAGGAGTGTGAGCCCTAGCCTTTTTTTCAATTTCCCTGACACGAAGGCACCAAAATCTTTCTTGCGACCCCACTGTTGCCTTCTTGGAGTGCATATTAGTAGGTATAGGGAGTCAATGTGTCTGTGGTGGTGCTTCACCAGGCAATTCATTTATGCCCAGTAGAGGCAGTATGGACAAGATGGGCCAAATGGTTGCCTCCTGTGTCACAATTGCTCTAGGACCAGAGTTCAAGCCTCTTGTCAACAATGCCCTGAAGACAGCCAATAGGAGGAGGGTAACTGTGTTTTAAAATAAACAGAACTGCGGATGCTAGAAATCAGAAACAAAAGCAGAAATAGCTGGAAAACCTTAGCAGGTCTGGCAGCATCTGTGGAGAGAAATCAGAGTTAACGTTTTGTGTTCAGTGATCCTTCTTCGGAACTATTTTTCTGTCTGTTCCCTCCTGCCTTGTTTGTTCTTTGCACTGACATGAGTTGAGGAACTTAGCAGTTTGGTACAGAGTGCACATTTGCTGCTTGTAGACTCCCAGTCACATTGCTGATTCAAATGTTAAAAATGTCTTTTCTTGCTCAGCTGAGAACCCTTTGGACTTCCTCCGGGATCTGCCCCAGTTCCAAAACATGAGACAAGTACTTCAGCAGAATCCAACGATGTTACCAGCCCTGCTTCAACAGCTGGGCAGAGAGAACCCACAACTACTGCAGGTAACAGTGAAAAGCTGCTGGCCACTTTAATGAATTCTTTACAACAATCTGACTCTAGAGGTATATAAATTAGTTAATGGTGCAAGGAAGGTGGATATGCTTCAAGTTAAACTGCAGTGTTAGGATGGATATGTGACTAGCAACAAGAGTGAAGTAAGGAAATTTCCCATCCACATAGCAATACATTTGCAGGAAGGGTAGCGAAGGCCAAAGGAAATTGAAGAAGTTTGATGTTATGACTTGAGACGAAGAAAAAAATGTCAGGTTTTTAATCTGACTGTGCTAAGAGAGCAGTGGCCTTTCTCAATATTTCTTAAGTCTGTAGTTTCTCAACCTAGTGCAGTTAACAACATATAATCGATATGTGCTCAGCTGTATTAAATTAGAAGCCTTAGTTCTGCTAAGGAATGAGTTGGAGAAACTGAACAATGTTAAAAACTTCATATTTCCCCCTTAATCACAAAAACACTGATTCCAGCATTAATCGAAATAATTTAGAAAGGGTGGCCTTACAGTACTGTCTTTTTATAGTATCACTTAGCTTAGTTGGTAGCTGTTTGCCTGAGTCACAAAAAGGTTAATGTGCAGTTGCAGCAAGTTACTAGAAAATTAATATAATGCTATTGTTTATTGTGAGGGCATTTCAATAAACCACATCTTGAGTCATGTGTACACTGTTAGTCTCCTTATTTATGGAAAGATGTAAATGAATTGAAAGCAATTGAGAGAAGGTTTACTAATGTAACACTGGGAATGGGCAAATTGTCTTAGGAGGAAGGGTCGGACAGACTAGCCTGTATTAGCTGGAGTTTAAAAAAATTAGGAGGTGAATTGATTGAAACATACGAGATCCTGAGAAGTTTTACACGACTGCGTTTGGAGAGGATGTTACCTCTTGTGGGAGATTCTAGCCTGAGGAGATGACTGTTTAAAAATAAAGGTTGCCCATTTTAAAAAATGTTTTTTTTTCTCTCTGAGAGTTTGGAACTTCTGCCTGAAAAGACAGTGGATGCAAAAGCTTTAATATTTTGAGGTAGATTTTGATAGATTTTTGATAAACATGGAACTAAAAGTTTATTGGGCGTAAACAGGAATGTGGAGTAGTCAGATCAGCCTCGATTTTATAGAATGGGGTGGCATGCTTGTTAGGCTGAGTGACCTATTCCTGTTCGGATTCTTACATTCACTTTAACCTTACTGTCTGCTTCAGCATGTTTTGTAGTCTCGCATTTGAATGTCACTGGGGCATTATTATATCGCTAAATGAACTGACTTTTGATTGGGACATTAAGCTGACGCTCCTTCTGGTTTTGAATGAATTTTAAGAGATCATATAACACTACCTGCAGAAGAACATGGGCATTCCAAATATAACTCTCACCTTCAAAAACTGTTGCTGCTACTTGGACCTTTCCATTGAAAAATTAGCTGTTGTTTGTCAATATAAAAGTCGTTAATTTTCAAAAATGAATTATTGTAAAATCTATCCTGCCAATATATAAACAAAAGGGTTTAATTTCCTTTCTCAACTTGAAGTGGTAGCCTTGATGGTGCATTTCTGCTCTTAGCCAGATATTCTCCTTGTCTTCAGACCAATATATACTTCACAAACGTCAAAGGAGTCATTCCATTTCAAGACAGGTTTATGTATATGAAATGCTTTGTGATGTTCCAATGTAATAGGATGTTATATCAACACAAATCTAATCATTGGTAATGACTTCCCTGCAGCAAATCAGCCAGCACCAAGAACACTTCATCCAGATGCTCAATGAACCTATAGAGGACGTCACAGAGATTGAAGGGGAGATGGGAGCAGTTGGAGAAGATGCATCGCAGTCAAGCTACGTTCAAGTTACGCCCCAAGAAAAAGAAGCCATAGAGCGGGTCAGTGAATACAATGAAAGAATTTCGCTAAATTAGAAAATATATTTTCATTACATTGAAAACATACTTCATATTGTGGAGTTAGCATGTGTGCAGGAGGATTTAACTGCAAGGCAGACTGTGAAGGAAGTAAAAAGGAAAGAAAACTCAGGAGATATTAGAGATGTTGGAAATCATGAGGGTATGAAAACTTTCATAAGGACACTTCTCCTAAATGCTTGTAACATTCGTAACAAGGTTGATGAGTTAACAGCACAAATCATCACGAATGAATATGATTTAGTAGCCGTTACGGAGACATGGTTGCAGTTTGGTCATGACTGGTAGTTAAATATCCAGGGGTATCAGACTATTCGGAAGGACAGACAGGAAGGTAAGGGAGGTGGTGTAGGACAACATCAGGGCAGTGCTGAGAGATGATATAGGTTCTATGGAGAATAAGTTTGAATCCATTTGGGTGAAAATTAGAAATTCTAAAAGAAAATGTCACTGATAGGCGTAGTCTATAGGCCACCAAATAATAACATCACATTGGGATGGGCAACAAACAAATAAATAACTAATGCCTGTAAAAATGGTATGGCAATTATCATGGGGGGATTTCCATCTATATGTCGATTGGTCGAACCAGCTCAGTCAGGGTAGCCTTGAGGAGGAGTTTTCTGAGTGTATCTGCGACAGTTTTCTTGAATAGTATGTAATGGAACTGATGAAGGAGCAAGCTACCCGAGATCTGGTTCTATGTAATGAGACAGGAATAATTAATCATCTAATAGATAGGGATCCTCTTTGAAGGAGCGATCACAGTATGGTTGAATTTAGAATACAGACGGACAGTATGAAGATAAAGTCCAATACCAGGGTCCTGTGCTTACACAAGGGAACTATAATAGGATGAGGGAGAACTTGACTAACGTAGACTGGAAACAAAGACTTTATTGTGGGACAGTTGGCGAGCAGTGGAGGCTTGCAAATCAATTTTTTAATGTGTTCAGCAGAAGTATATTTTAGTGAAAAGGAAGGACTGTAAGAAAAGGGATATTCTGCCATGGGTGTCTAAGGAAATAAGGGAAGCTATCAAATTGAAAGAGAAGGCATACAAAGTGGCCAAGATCAGCGGGAAATTAGAAGATTGAGAAAGCTTCAAAGGTTAACAGAAAGCCACAAAAGAGCAAAAAAGGAAAAGTAAGATCGAGCAAGAGAAAAAACTAGCACGGAATATATAGACAGATAGCACAAGTTTGTATGAATATATAAAACAAAAAAGAGTGGCTAAAGTAAACTTTGGACCTTTAGAGGATGAGAATGGACATCTAATCATGGGATATGATGAAATGGCAGAGGCACTGAATAGGTATTTTGTGTCGGTCTTCAAAGCGGAGGATCCTAATAACATGCCAGTAATTGATAAAGAGACAAAGATAAGTGAGAACCTGGTAACAATCATTATTACGGAAGAGGTAGTGTTGGGTAAGCTAATGGAGCTAAGGATAGACAAGTCCTCTGGCCCAGATGGAATGCATCCCAGGGTACTAAAAGAGAGTACGGGAGAAATAGCCAGTGCATTTGTTGTAATTTTCCAAAATTCGCTTGACTCTGGCAGTTCTAGCAGATTGGAAAACAGCAAATGTGACACTACTGTTTAAAAAAGGTGTAGAGAAAAGATGGGGAATTAAAGACTAGTTAGCTTAACTTCTGTAGTAGGGAAGATGCTTCCTATTATCAAGGAAGAAATACCAAGGCTTCAGCGTAGGTTCATGAAGGACAGGTCATGCTTAACTAATCTTTTGGAATTCTATGAAGACATTATGAGCACGGTGGACAACAGGGACCCGGTAATGTGGTGTACCTAGATTTCCAAAAGGCCTTCGACAAGTTGCCGCACAAGACGCTGCTGCATCAGATAAAGATGCATGGTGTTACAGGTAAAGTATTAGCATGGATAGAGGATTGGTTGACTAACAGAAAGCAAAGGTTGGGGATAAATGAGTGTTATTCTGATTGGCAATCAGTAACTAGTGGTGTGCCTCAGGGACCAGTGTTGGGACTGCAATTATTCACAATTTACGTGGATGATTTGGAGTTGGGGACCATGTGTAATGTGTCAAAGTTTGTGGATGACACTAAGCTGAGTGGCAGAGCAAAGTGTGCAGAAGACTGTGAAACTTTGCAGAGGGCAAAGTCTGGCAGCTGGAATACAATGTTTACAAATGTGAAGTCATCCATTTTCTTAGGAGTAACAGTAAAAGGGATTATTACTTGAATGGTAAAACATTTCAGTGTGCTGCTGTGCAGAGGGACCTGGGTGTCCTTGTGCATGAATCAGAAAGGTTGGTCTGCAGGTGCAAAAGGTAATTAGGAAGGCAAATGGAATTTTGTTCCTTCATTGCTTATGGGATTGAGTTTAAAAGGAAGGAGGTTATGTTGCAGCTGTGTAGGGTGCTGGTGAGGCCACATCTGGAGTGCTGTGTGCAGTTTTGGTCTCCTTACTTGAGAAAGGGTGTACTGGTACTCGGGGGTGCAGGGGAGGTTCACCAGGTAGATTCTGGAGTTGAAGGATTTGGCTTATGAGGATAGACTGAGATTATATTCATTGGAATTTAGAAGAATGAGCGGGGAACTTAGAGAAATATATAAAATTATGAAGGGAGTAGATAAGATAGACGTAGAGAAGATGTTTCCACTGACAGGTGAAACTAAAACTAGGGGGCATAGCCTTAAAATTAGGAGGAGCAGATTAAGGACTGAATTGAGAAGGAACTTCTTCACCCAGAGGGTTGTGAATCTATGGAATTCCCTGCCCAGTGAAGTAAATGTTTTAAAGCTAAGATAGATTTTTTTGAACACTGGAGGAGTGAAGGGTGAGAGGGCAGTAAGTAGAGCTGAGGCCACAAAAGGATCATCCATGATTTTAGTGACTGGCGGAGCAGTCTCGAAGGGCCAGATGGCTTACTCCTGCTCCTAGTTCTTTTATTCTTATTTTTGTTCAAAATCTATTTGAATGTTTAATAATGGGCTGTGAAGGGAAAATTACCAAATATTTCTCTCCTCAGCTATGTTGTTTGGGGGAGCAGGATGGGGCGTTGCATTGAGATACAAGAAGCACAATCTCAGAATAAGGGGCAGGCCGTTTAACACTGAGTTGAGGAGGGATTTCTTCTGAGCATGGTAAATCTTTAGAATTCTCAACCTCAGAGGGCTGTGAAGGCAGAGCCATTCAGTATGTTCACGATGTGCAGATCAATAGATTTCTAATTGCTAATGACATTAGGGGATAATGGGATGTTATGGGGATGGTGCGGGGAAAATGGCATTGAGGCATGATCTAATCTGAGGACCAAATAGCCTACTTTTTCAATTTCCTGTGTTTCCATTGACTCTTCAAATATTATCAGGATGGACATTTCTCAAAAGTGATGCAATTTCTTTATCCTTCCTACCCCTTTTTCTTGTGAGGCTACTGACTTGTGTTGGTTATGTTTACATAAAGTATCTGACATTTTCCAGTACCTTGATACATTCAGTTATAGCCAAACCCCATCCTAACCTTGCCCACAATTAATGCACGTACGTCACTACCAGTGCCACAGTCAGTGTTCCCACTGACGCGCTTGGCTGTGCACAATCTATTTGTTAGACTGCCCACTTCCTTCAAGATTGCTGCCAATGCACCTTACAGTGGACTGTGCTTGTGCAGGGTCCATTAATCCCTGGCACAGTATATTCCTGATTGTTGTTTGGATGTGAGGAAACTATGATCCCTTTATTTTCTCTACCTTAAGGGAGATAAAACCAATTTTAGATTCCCAAATGGCTGCTCTGGCAGAGACTAACAGTGCAGTAAACAATTAGGGGCTACATCGTATTTTTGCCTGTCCTACAGGAATGATGCATTTCTTCATTTCAAACTGAGATACTCATTGGGTCAGTCAGTAGTGAGGAAAGCAGCTTTCTTTTTCTGGTAATATTTAGCTGTGACTGCAATTCGTGGAGATTTTGTAGCTTTCTATTACATCTCAAACTCAGATTTCTTGTAACCAACTAAGGTAGAAATAATCCTTACAGATGCTTGCAAATATACTATTCCTTTTTTTCTGTGTTTGTCTGCACCATGTTTTTCAACTGAACATTGGAATGGTTTTTTTTGTTTTGGCTATTGTCCAGTAATACTGCAGTAACCCTCAATAAGAGGTATTACTCTTGCAAAGTAAAGCTGCTGAAAGGCAACATATGGGCTCACTCTGGCTTGGGTGATACAGGCTAAGTAAAGGAGACAGGACAGATGGCAGGATAATATGAGGCTGGAGCATAACCAGGTGATACGAGTCACCAGCGTGAAGGCTAGGTGGTATGTTTATTTACTTTCCTTTATTAGTTCTTGGAGAAAGCAAAGCAGAAGGTTCTAAGAGGCAAGAGCAATTTTTACACATCAAGATCAGGTAAACATGGGCAGGTTTCCTTCTGAGTATATTCATGAATAAGTTTTAAAAAGCTAAATGCTCAGTTTTCTTGATCATGTTCTTATGCCAGCTCAGAATTTATTGAACTGTAGCCTCTTCAGGGTTTGAAATCACAATGGTTACCAACAAGAATATAAAACCTTCAGTTGATTCCTTTTGCTCCTTTCCTGTCCCCAAAGTAGTGTTGTGGAGGCAAAAGTTTCCCTCCATCCTGCTTTTTAAGGGACTATCATATTACAGTTTTATAGACAAATAATTTAATATTCTTTCCTGACATCTGTATACATCACTTCCTATGGTTAATCACTGAAATGGTAGCCGTGCATTATTTTCTGCTCTGACCCTGGTATGAGAACAAAAGACAATTGCTGTGTCATCTCCAACTATGCCAGATAAGATCAGCTGAGTCGTCACAGACCTATGATTGATCAGACGTGTCCACAAGGGTCCACACAGTACATCAATAAATTGTTGGCATTGAGATCTGATTATTGTCAGTAGATCATTATAAGCAGTTGGTAACACATTCATAATTTACTCCTACCTATTTATGATTGTTAAAAGCGAAAGAGAGATGATGATTGAAGGGAAATTGTTCAGTTAATGTGTAATATTTAAATACAACTTCTATACAAAGATCTTACTTCAGCATCTGAAAAGGTGGCTATATTTCAATTAAAAACCTTGTTCAGAAGTAATGCAAGGTGCCTAGACTAAGCCTTTCTGGTGGGCCTGAACTGTGTTTGTTCTCCCAACTTGTTGTATTTGTGGATTGGAATTTATTTTAATTTTGTATCATCTTAAACATTCTTGCCATATTTGCAAATCCCACTAATCTCTCAGCCCCTCTGATATATCTGCGTCTCTTCAATTTTGGCCTCTGAAGCATCCCTGATTTCTTGTCACTCCACCAATACAGCTGTGCCTCTAGTTGCCCAGGCTCCCTGGATTCTACGCCTCTTTTTCTCTTAAGGTGTCTTCGAAACCTACAGTGTCCTAATTTCTTATGTGGTTTGGTATCAAATTTTGCTTAAAAACAGGTACTACAAGCAGCTTGTGATGCTTGACTGTGTTAAAGGTGCTGCATAAATGCAAGTTGTTATTGTCTGACATTTGCTTTTCCTTTTCTGTCTCTTGCACAGTTAAAAGCCTTGGGTTTTCCTGAAGGCCTCGTCATTCAGGCTTACTTTGCCTGTGAGAAGAATGAAAATCTTGCTGCAAACTTCTTGCTGCAGCAGAACTTTGACGACGAATGAATAACAGGGAAGAAACTCTAGGCATAGAGTTTGATTATCTGCTCTCCAGTGCGCAAACCAACTTCAATTGAAATGCTGTCTTTCAGCTGTGTACGTAAATAATGATAGAAATAACTATTAGAGACTGTACATTACAGTTTAAGGTGGGGCTAGAAACACAACTAATTTTAACCTGTAATGGCTGCAAATTGAACTGGGGGAGAATATCTTCAATATTAAAGCAAAATAAAAATGTAAATATAACTTGTTTACTAGGTTTAAAGATTTGTTTTCACCTGAAGTGATACAAAATTAAGCGCCCAGAAATGGGGAGCATGAGGGTGTGAGACGATCCATATTCAATTGAATATTTAAAAGGGTTCACCATAAGTTTGAGAACCCTGGGCACCAGTGCACTAACTACCTGCTTTAATAGCAGATGCTTCTCAATGTTTGCAGCAAAAATGGGTACATGACTGGACCTTGTTGCTAGTTTACCTTCCACACCTTTGTTTCATGTACACCTTTTTTTTGTGTGTATGTGTTTAGTGAACTATCTTGCATCAGGACCATTGTGTGGCAACTGTGCACAGCCAAGTCATCGCATTCGCATTACAAAGTGGTTTATTTCTTAGAAAAAGGGTATGGGCTCTGCACCTTTGAAGTATGTTTTTTTTCTTGTTATCCCACTTAAAATAGATTAAGACTGATGGGATAGAACTTTGTTTTCTTTACAGTGTCATTATTGCTTTGTCATTGGCAAAGACACCTGTCTTCAAGAGTTTCTGTGTAATTAAAAGTTATTTTTAATTAATTTGGAAATGGCTTGTGTGTTGACTTTTTGCCTGTTTTATTAAAGGACACATAATATCCATAATAATCTGGACTTTTATAGCCTGACTTCCTCACTATTCTATGTAGACTTATGTGATTTTGAATGGGTGTTAAAAGTTAGCAACAGTGCTCAGACAGGTGGTCCCTTGTGTTAAATAATTTCTGTACAGTTGGTATTAAACCAAAAGTGCTGGAAATATTCAGCGGTTTAGAGAGATCTGCAGAGAGAGAAAATGGGTGCATCCTGGCCTGCTGAATATTTTGTGTTTTTGTATTAGAATTCCATTGTTTGCCATATTTTCTCCTTGTAGACAGATGTTAGCTGTGCCACACAATGGTAGCACTCTCACTTCTGAGTCAAAGGGCTATGGATTGATGTCTTAGTCCAGAAACCCCAGCACAAAATCCATGCTGACACTCTAGATGTTAAACTGAGGCCCTCAGAGACCACCAGATATATATCACTGGACTTTGTGAAGATGTGCAGGGGATGTTAATCCTGGTGCTCTGGACATTCATCCCTCAATCAACAACTTTAAAACTTCATCTGGTCATTGTTGTCTTGCTGTTTGTGGGACCGTGCTACGTGTAAATTGGCTGCCGGGTTACAACAATGACTGTTTCAGAAATGTGGCATTTTGAGACATCCTGAGTGATGTATTGTAGAGGGAAATCTTTCATTTTCCTCTCACTTTATCCACTTAAGCAAGATAAAAGGCCAGGGGAACTGTGCAAGCTTGTGAATTCAAGATTGAGTTCACCTTCATCCCTGTTAGCGATGCCACTGTTCACAAAATACTTTCTCCCAGTCATAAGAACCATAGCGAAAGATAGGAGAGATCAATCAATCAAATGAATTTCCAAGTTAATTTCTTTCAACATTGTTTTACCCAGTAACAAATGTATCAACTGCCTAAAATAAGACTCTAAACTGAATGTTTGTTTTATACATTTGATAACAACAGTGTTAAGTTCTGATTCGGAGATGCCGGTGTTGGACTGGGGTGTACAAAGTTAAAAATCACACAACCAACTGATGAAGGAGCAGCGCTCCGAAAGCTAGTGCTTCCAGTTAAACCTGTTGGACTATAACCTGTTGTGTGATTTTTAACAGTGTTAAGTTCATTATTAGAATCTGTTTATTTTAGATCTTTAAAAAATTATTGCGTGGAAAGTGTATTTGACTTATCCTACCTGTACAGCTCTTTGGTAGATCTATCCAATTAATTCCTGAATCCACTTTTTATTTTGCCATATCCCTGCAACTTCATTCCCTTCCAATTTTGATATCTTGATTATTATAATTCTTTTGCCCCCAGTTCCAGGCTGTTTAAATTCCGGGGCCTATGACTGTCGACTCATTTCCCCCCCCCAACAACGAAGGGAATTTTACAAGGGTCCTGTTGCAACCTGAGTGTGTTGCGGTGTGCAGCATTTTCCATTTTCTGCTGCTGTTTATTTTTCTGCTTACCGAACTGCTTTAAAAGCCATCTAGGGTATATTTAATGGTAACCTTTCACATTTAAACCATTAACAAGTGTTTAATTTTTAATAAGTGTGATAGAGAGTGGACTGCTGTTGTGAAACAAAACATACACTTTTCAGGTCATGATGAAATATTTGGTAATTAAGGAAACTTAAGATGTTTGTTTCAGCCCAACATAACTGAAAAATTTTCAAGTGTTAGGTTTCCGTTAATTAGGATTAATTCTCACTTGCATGGATGAGCACTTCATTAACTCAACATCATTCTGGACAAAGCTGTTGAAGCTTAATCAGCACTCCATCTACTGATCTCTGCTTTCCCTCCACTGGCTGTGAACAAGATTGGTGCCCTATCCACCACCTTCAACATTCACATTCGTCACCACCAATGGCAGCGGTGCGTACCATCTACATAACACACTGTGGTACCTCACCAAGGCTCTGTCGATAACATTGTCCAAATATGTGCCTCCATCACCCAGAAGAATAAGTGCAACAGCTGCCTTTGAGTTCCTTTCCAAGTCACGCACCATCCTGTCTTGGTATAAATCACCATTCCTACAGTGTCACAGGGTCAAAATCCTGGAAATCCCTTGACCACCATGGGAGGCACTACACCCGATGGTGGGTCAAAAAGATGGCAGTGAAAGGTAATTAGAGAGGGGTTATAACTGCTGGTCTTGCTCACATAATGTGCAAGTTGGGTTTTGTGGTACAATGGTAGTGGATCTAGCTCAAGTCCTACCTCAGGATGTGATGGCGTTGAGATGCATCAGAACATGTCCAAACAGGTAAATATTTTTAAAAACCTATGATGTGTAAAAGGGAGGTTTAGCTGAGTAGGCCAGTTGTCATTTACAAATGATCAATTGTGTTTGAGAAGCTAACTACCATCACCTCTGTTCTGCCATTCTAATTAATTACAACTGTGTCCATTCAGCTAACGGTCACCTACTGCGATATTAGCAGGTGTTTTACATTGGTTGGATAGTAAACCATGACTTCCTAGTTTTTAAGGTTTGGTATGACAGCAGCTCATTCTGCATGCACGTCCTGAATCTGTCACTTCCACTATTGAAGCATTTGACCTTGGAATAGCTAGATATAGTGCTAACTAACTTGCAACTTGATTCCAAGAAGCAGAATAGGATGGAGAGAAAAACAATCAGTGCAATCCAAACGTCAGCTACATTGTTTTATAATATGTTGATTGCTGAGGATAAAACTGTATCTTACAGCCATGGTAGGCACATGTAACCTTGTTCACCTAGCTGTCTCTGCATGGATGCTGTCTGACCCTCTGTGGTCCCCAGCATTTGTTTTCAGTATAGATTCCAGTATCTGCAGTAATTTGTTCCTGAACCTCATTCACGTACCCAGCTCTAAGAAAACTGTAGCACTGTTAATAACCAGAGAGATTGCAGGACGTCCCAGCCACTGCAGTAAGATAAGAGTGTCACATAGTGTGACTCTGACCTGTCTTCGGCCTGTCTCAGTCAGCCAGCAGGTGGGGGCAGAGTACAGGTTTTTTTGCACATTTGCATACAACTTCTGGCTGGTGATGGAAGGATTTCCAGGCTGATTATCAGCTCACGAGACCACGTGACAAACACTGTCCACAAGTCATGCTGTGGTACTTAGACATGAAGCTTTAACCCCAGAGGTAGGACAGAGACGAGGAAGAATTTCTTCACTCAGAAAGTTGCAAACATGTGGAATTCTCAACCACAGAAAGCAGTTGGAGCCAGTTCTTTAGATATATTCAAGAGGGTGCTGGATGAGGCTCTTGCAGCTGAAGGGTATGGAGAGAAAGTGGGAGTGGAATAATGAAATTGCATGACCAGTTATAAAGGTGCAGGGCTGAATGGCCTACTACTGCACCTATTTTCTATGTAGGTTCGCTACCCATTGTGCCACAAGTTCTCCTACAATGTTCGGTTGATTGCCAAACTAAATGAGGGGTTGACTGAATCCCTGATGATCTCTGATGGAAAGTAGAGGCACATTGTGGTGTAGTGTGCTCTGTGCTGGAAGGGGTAAATATTTTTGTTCCTGAATGGCTGTTTGCATTTACACACCTGTTGGACCTGAGCTGTGAACCCTTGGTCTTTGCTGGAAAATGCATGCACAAAGATATTGGAGGGGAGATCAGGCCAAACCTGGCTGTGATTCCATGTTTTCCATTTCAATAAATCGTCTTGCTCGCAAGTTACCACTTCCAGCCTAGACCTGCTGCAGTGTTCCAGGGATCCTCAAAATCAGCTGGAGGAAACGCACCTCACTTTCTGCTTAAGCACTTTACCGCTTTTGGAAATTCAGACCATGAACACTATCCTCCATGTTGGTTCTCTCCACCACCCCCACTACTGCTATGTCCTTTTTTTAATATCTTGTTCCCAGCAGGTCTAATTCACTTTGTCTAATTCAAACCCATCATTAACACCTCTCCCTCCATTAGCACTCCCGTTGTCTTTTGCCTTGGGTAACCTCACCATCTGTTCCACTCACTCCTCCTTCCCCTTTGTCAACAGTGCAAAAACCATAATTTTTCATCTTCCTTCAGTTCCAATGAAAAGTCTTTAAGCTTGAAACATTAACTCGGTTACTCTTGCCGTTGAGTTTCACCAGCGTTGTTTTTATTTCAGATTTCCAGCACCTGTAGTGTTTTGCTGTTTTGTGGCAGTGACCTTATCTCCTCCCCTAGTTGAATATTGAGATGAGACTCCTGCATTGAGAAGAGCCTGAGTAGTTAGTGTAGCCATAAAAGTCGTACCTTGAGGAGAGGGGCCAGTCAAAGTGTGTTAAGTTTCAGAAGTTGACTTCTGTTGACTTAAGTTAACAACTGTCTAATTAGTTAACCATTCATGCAATACTATTGCCTGAATTTCCACCTCCCCCCATTATTTCATTACTGATTCATGAAAATAAACCATTATCATATAGTGTGTATCAGAGTGGGTTTAATAGGAAACTTGTACAGTGTCCATTTCTTTCTGAAGTGGACCCAAGCATTGGAGGAAAGTTTTCCTTGGGCTCCCTCTTCTGGCCACTTTCAGAATACAATATCACATTAAGTTTGGATAGCTTCATAACCTGGAGTTATACAGAGACTTGCTGAGACCACAGCTGGATTATTGCATGCAATTTTGGTGTGCCTACCTAAGAGAGGATATACTTGTGATAGAGGGTGTGCAGCAGAGGTTCACTAGGCTGATACCGTGTACACAGGACTATCCTATGGGGAGTGATAAGTTTGACTGGTTAGAGGATTTGACAGGGTTTATTTGGACAAGTTGAGTCCCCTTGTAGGGAGTCTAGGAGCAGAGGGCATAATCTTAGAATAAGGGATCATACAGTTAAGACAAATAAGGAGGAATTCCTTCTCTGTGGGTTGTAAATCTGTGATTTCTTTACCACAGAGGGCTGTTGAGGCTGAGTCATTAGGATGACACAGTGGCTCAGTGGTTAGCACTGCTGCCTCACAGTGCCAGGGACCCGGTTCAATTCCTCCCTCGGGTGACTGTCTGTGTGGAGTTTGCACATTCTCCCTGTGTCTGTGTGGGTTTCCTACGGGTACTCTGGTTTACTCCCACAATCCAAAGATGTGCACGTTAGGGTGAATTAGCCATGCTAAATTGCCCATCGTATCCAGGAATGTGTAGGCTAGGTGGATTAGCAATGGGAGGTGTCGGGTTATAGGGATAGGCTGGGATGCTGTTTGGAGAGTTGGTGTGGATTTGTTGGGCTGAATGGCCTGTTTCCATGTTGTAGGGGTTCTATGAGTCCAAAGGTGTGAATTGGCCATTTTAAACTGCCCATCGTGTCTGGAGACATTTAGGTTAGGTGCATTAGCCTTGGGAAATGCAGGGTTACTGGGAAGGAGTGGGTCTGGATGGGATGCTCTTCGAAGGGTTGGTGTGGACTTGATAAGCTGAATGGCGTGCAGAGGTTCTGTGATTAAGCAAATTCAAGACTGAGGTAGATTTTTTTATCAGTAAAGGAATCAGAATCAAAGGTTATGGGGAAAAGGCAGAAAGGTAGAGTTGAGGATAATCAGATCAGACATGACCTGCTTGATTGGCACAGCAGACTTAATGGGCTGAATGATCAAATCCAAGATTTTCTGGTCTATGGACTGGGCCTGTATTCACCAGAGTTTAGAAAAATGAGAGGGGCTGTGATTGAAATTAATAACATTCAGACAGGGCTAGACAGACTAGGTAGAGGGAAGATGTTTTTCCTGGCAGGGGACAGTCTCAGAATACAGGGGAGACCATTTAGGACTGAGATGAGGAAGGATTTCTTCAGTCAGAGGGTAGTGGCTTTGTGGCCCTCCTTACCACTGAAGACGCTGGAGGCCAAGTCGCTGAACATATTCAAGCAAAGAATTTAGATTTGAGTTTTAGATCTTAAAGGCACTTAAGGTGTATGGAGAGAAAGCGGGAATGGAGCATTGTGATGAAGGATCAGTCATGAGCATGTTGAATGACAGAGCAGGCTTAATGTGTACTTCACCAGTTTCCTCATTTCCCCTCCCCCCACCTTATCCCAGATCCAACTCTCCAACTTGGCACCACCCTCATGACCTGTCCATCTTCCTTCCCACCTACCCGCTCCACCCTCCTCTCTGACCTATCACCATTACCCCTCACCTCTATCTATCTGTCACACTCAGAGCTGCCTTCCCCCAGCTCCAACCCACTCTCGTTTATCTCTCCACCCCCCCTCTGCTCACAAAGCCTCATTCCTGATGAAGGGCTGTTGCCTGAAGCGTTGATTCTCCTGCTCCTCGGATGCTGCCTGACAGCACCACACTCTTGACTCTGATCTCCAGCATCTGCAGTCCTCACTTTCTCCTCCTCGAAGGGCCGAATGGCCTATTGCTGCAGCTATTTTCTATGTTTTATTGTTTCGTTCGTTATTGACTTGTTTGCTGTCAGTTTTTGCTGCCACCATAACTCTGAAACACAGCATCCATTTGTGCACAACAATGTACTAAAGATGAAATAATCTATTTTTTTGTAATGTTGAATGAGGGATAAGTATTGAATGTGGGGATCGTTTCCCTGTTATGAAACAGTACTTTGGGATCTTATGTAAAAATATTTGAATTAAAAGAGGAATGTGGAATCACGTGATTTCATCCACCCAAGCAGGTTGGTGTGACCTGACTTGGATGCTGCCTGTGAAATTCAGCACCATTGACAATGCAGCACTCACTGATTACTGTACTGAAGTAATCCCACTGATTTGTGCTCAAACTCTGGGGCAGGATTTGAACCGGAGCTTTGTGGGATGATGGGGCTACCCTGCTGATCCAATTGATTTGAAGGCTGGGGCGATCAGGAAATGAGAAAGCTTTTGTGGGAACGATTGATAGTGTCAAAATACCAGCCTGCAAACAGAATAAAACTGTCAAGGTTATGACATTCCCTTTTGCTAATCAAGTTGAGATTGGTGGTTTGTCACAGTAGAAGAGACAATGCATTGATTAAATAGATAGAAGATCTCTAAATTGCACTTTTAACAAGTCTTGGATATTAGTCATGGAGGATTGCAATGTGGAAAATAACTTTTCAGCCTATTGTTTTAGTACCAATCATAGGGTACCTACAATGCAGATAGAAGCCATTCGGCCCATTGAGTTGCACTGATGCTCCGAACAGTATCCCACCCAGACTCAGTTCCCTATTGTATCCCTGTATTTACCATGGCTAATCCACCTAGTCTAAACATCCCAGGACATTATGGACAATTTAGCATGGCCAATCCAATCCACCCTAACCTTCACATCTTTGGACTGTGGGAGCAAACTGGAGCACCCAAAGGAACCCCACCCAGACACAGGAAGAATGTGCAAACTCCCCACAGACCATCTTCTAAAATTGGAATCGAACTTGGGTCCCTGACACTGTGAGGCAGCAACGCTAACCACTGAGCCACCGTGCTCAATTTTTCACTGGGTCATCAGGCTTTTATCTATTCATCCCATTTTTGAGCAGCTGGTCCATAGCCTTGAATGCTACGGCATTCTCAGTGTTCATCTGACACTTTCAGATATCTAACAACTTCTGGATGAACAAGTTTTCCTTAAGTACTATCAGCATGGCACGGTGGCTCAGTGCTGCTGCCTCACAGCTCCAGGGACCCAGGTTTGATCACAGCCTCAGGCAACTATATGGATGAGAATTTAGGAAGCATGGTTAGTAAGTTTGCGGATGACACCAAAATTGAAGAGGTTACCAAAATTTCAAAGGCATATTGATCGTTTGGGCTGAGGAGCAGCCGATGGAGTTTATTTTAGATAAATGCAAGGTGTTGCATTTTGGTAAGACAAACATGGGCAGGACCTACACAGTTAGTAGTGAGGCCCTGGAGAGTGTTGCCAAACAGAGAGACCTAGGCGTTCAGGCAAATTGTTTTTTGAAATTTGCATCACAGGCAGATAAGATCGTCAAGAAGGTATCGTCAACATGCTTGCTCAGACCATTGGAATATCATGTTGAGGTTGTACAGAACATTGGCGAGGCCAGTTTTAGAGTACTGTGTACGGTTCTGATCACACTGCTATAAGAAGGATACGCGTTACGAAATTGGAAAAGGTTCAGAAAAGATTTACAGGATGTTGCCAGGACTGGAAGGTTTGAGTTAAAGCGAGAGGCTGGGTAGGCTGGGATTTCTTTCAGTGGAGAGGAAGAGATGACCTTAATAGAGGTTTATAAAATCATTAGGGGCATAGATAAGGTGACTAGCAAAGGTCTTTCCCCTAGGGTAGGGGTGTTCAAAACTAGAGGATGTGGCTTTAATGTGAGAGGATAAAATTTAAAAGGGATCTGAGGGTCAATTCTTTCACACAGAGGGTGGCCCATTTGTGGAATGAACTGCCAGAGGAAGTGGTTGGTGCAGACACAGCTATAACATTTAAAAGGCATCTGGATGGATACATGAACAGGAAGGGTCTGGAGGTATATAGGCCTAATGCAGGCAAATGGAACCAGTCTAGTTTGGGAAATTTGGGTGAGCATGGATGAGTTGGACTGAAGGGTCTGTGTTTGTGCTGTATGCCTCCATGACTCTATGAATGCTGCAAACCTGAGTGTACCAATTTGAGTGCAATCCTTTGCTGAAAAAATAAATGTAAGCTTTATCGTATTTCTGATAATTTCTGATGTTTATTTTCTGGCCTGAAATCCCTTTGAAAGCTCATCACAGCTGCTTAACAACTTTGTCCATGAGTCTGAAAGTAATAGGGTCAAATGTCACTCCTCCATTTGAGAAATTAATCTAAAATGACATTGTGGTGCATGACTGAGGGAGTGGCACATTCTGCACGAGGAGTCCTCCTGACCTGCATTAACCCCTCAATCAATTCCATTTCACAAGATTAAACACATGAACTGGTTTGAGTCTCATTCCTCGAGTGTAGATTGGCTGCTGCATTTGTCCAGAAGCAAGCAAGCAACAACACCATTGTGTAGTTATGTAACACATTTAACATAGAAAAATGTCCCAAATGCTTAGACTGTAAGAAATAGGAACAGAATTTCAGCTTTAAATATGCACAAGCACCCTGTCCTCACAGCTCTCTGTTGCAAGGTATTCTGAAGAAACACAACCATATGAGAGAAGGAAAGCAATAACGGTAAACGTGTTTGTTTTGTTCCTTGATCCTGCTCTACTATTGAGTAGGATCATGGGTGGTCTGAGATCACATCTCGGCATGGTGGCGCAGTGGTTGCCTCACAGCACCAGGGACCCGGGTTCGGTTCCACTCTCGGGCAGCTGTCTGTGTGGAGTTTGCACATTGTCCTCCTGGTGCTCCAGTTTCCTCCCGCAATCCAAAGATATGCAGGTTAGGTGAATTGACCATGCTAAATTGCCTTTAATGTTCAGGGATGTGTAGGTTAGGTGCATTAGTCAGGGGTAAATGTAGAGTAGTAGGGGAATGGGTCTGGGTGGGTTACTCTTCAGAGGGTCGGTATGGATGTGTTGGGCCAACTGGCCTGTTCCCACACTGTAGGGATTCTATGATACCTTCCTGCATTTCCCCTGTAACACTTGATTCCCCTGCTGATCAAGGATCTATCTATTTCCGCTTTAAATATGCACAAGGCCTCTGTTCCCACAGCTCTCTGTGGCAAGGTGTTCCAAAGGCACTCAGTCGTGTGAGAGAAGAAAAGTGATCACATTAAAAGATGCTGAGGCTCAGGAGAAGGAATCAGAACAGATAACTAAACATATGAGCATCGAGGTGGAGATGGAGAGACTTACAGGATGAAATCTAAAGATTAGGGCCAAGGCGACTGAAATTACAACTATTAATTAAAATGGTAAACTTGTAAGGGGCTAGAATTGAAGGAATGCAGACATCAGTGACAATATATAAACATTCCAGAGAGATGAGCACAGCACCTAGGCTGGTACTCCCAAAGTAAGGGCAAAGGAATGCTGCACTTCTAGAGATTCCATCTTTCAGATAAGACGTTGACTGAGGCCTTATCTGTCCTTTCAAGTAGATGTAAAATACTTCACAGCACTATTTTAGAGAGGGCAGTGAGTTACCCAGGCGTTTTGGCTAATAATTATCCTGTAACCAATAAGATTATCCCAGTCAATATCATGTTGCAGTTTGTGGAAACTTGCTGCCTGCAGCTTGGCTGCCACATTGCCTACGTTACAACAGTGACAACACAGCATTTAGCTAGCTGCAAATGCTGAGGGGTGTCCTGAAGTCATTAAAGGCGCGACACAAATGCAAGATTTCCTTCCTTCATGATTATCAGAAAACCATGCAGAAAATTCATTCAGTCAATTCCCCTTCCCACCATGGAGTCAATATTGACAAAATGAATGTCACAGGGACAGTTCCAGGCCTTTTGTACATTTTGGAGGCTAACGGTGCATCTTAAAGCAAAAGTTTAACTCCTAAAAGTGAGAAGCAAGCTGTAGATTTCTTGATGAGTAAATGTAGTCTGACACATTGTAGGTGATGAAGATTACAAATTTAAATTCTGCTTTGTAGTTGAACCTTAATGGGACATTACAATTGATCAGTATCCTGGGCAATGATAGGGCAAAGTCACTCTGATTCCCACTCCTGATCACTGCTGGAAAGAACATGGCATTTGATGATGACAGACTTAAGTTCAGATATTTAACATTGTATATCATGCCCCTCAAACTCTCTCTCTCTGTATTGTCCTCATTAACCAAGGATTTCTCATCATGGCTTGTGTCACGATATCACAACAGGATAACAGTGAGAGATACTGGGATCTTACTGCAGTCAGCACAGGGACTGAACCTGCATTAGGAGGGGAGGCAATGGCTGAGTGGTATTATTTATTGCTAATCCAGAGATCCAGGTAATGTTCTGGGGACCTTGGTACAAATCCTGCCATGGCAGATGGTGGAATTTGAACTCAGTAAAATCTGGAATGACGAGCTGAGTGATGATCATGAATTCATTGTCTATTGTTTTTACCTGGTCTGGCCTATGTGTGACTCCAGACCCACCCTCCAGATCCAACGTCGTTGACTCTTTTTTAATAAATATTTTTATTAAAGACCTTTTTAAATCTTTTCCAAAACATCTATATACAAAAAAAGAATAACACCAAAATAAAAACAGAAAAGTAGAGGCAGTACAACAAAGTCATAATGTGATACTATTATTAGTGAACCACCTACTATTCTACCAGAACAACCACATTAGATTAGATTCCTTACAGTGTGGAAACAGGCCCTTCGGCCCAACGAGTGCACACCGACCCGCCGAAGAGTAATCCACCCAGACCCATTCACCCCTGACTAATGCACCTAACACTATGGGCAATTTAGCATGGCCAATTCACCTGACCTGCACATCTTTGGCCTGTGGGAGGAAACTGGAGCACCCGGAGGAAACCCATGCAGACACGGGGAGAATGTGCAAACTCCACACAATCAGTCACCCAAGGCTGGAATCGAACATGGGACCCTACAAATTAAATAAATATTAACTGAAACTAAATTCAAGTAACTTAAATTAAATTATATCTCATTACTTTATTCTATCTCACTCATCACACCTCCACTTTGGCTCCCATCCCTGGGAGTCTTGTAATAGTACCCGTACTCTTTATCCCCCAGCCTCCCCCTCCTGGGGCCCCACAGGCACCCATCCTGATTCCCATGGCTATACCATGGCCCTAATTAATATTGCTGATAAGCCTGCATCAATATAATTTAGAAACGGCTGCCACGTCTTGTAAAACTGCTCTGTTTTGTGGTGCACCATATTTGTGAGGTAATCTTGGGGGAGATGCTCCATCACCAGTCTATACCACCCCATAAGACCTGCTGGTTTTTCCAAAGCACAATTCACTAAAACGTTCTTCACAAAGTGGGTAAGGATGTTAGTGGTTGACTCTTAACTGCCCTCTGGGCAATTAGGGATGGGTAATAAATGCTGGCTTGGCCAATGATGCCCTCATCCTGTGAATGAATATTGGCATTATTTTGTACACAAAGCTTGACATCCGAACTAACCAACTCCCATTCAATTCCTGAAGTCTGCCTAAACCCACTGGCAGACCACAAGAGGTTCAACAACCTATCTGGGGTGGACAAGATAACCAAAGGGATATGTGCCTTTCTCTCTCGCACCCCACCCAGGGACATTTGAACAGCAAACATTTCACAAGATGAAGTAGGCTACTGGACAAGGAAGTGGGGGAGTGGAATGATATCAGGGGAAGCCAAGCCAGAGGGATAAAGCCTGCAAAGTAAACCACAAAACAGATAGTAGCTTACTGGCTAACCCTTTTTTTCGTGTGCCCCATAAATATCACAGGGTGACCTATAGGAAATAAGTAAATGAAACCTGAGCAGCTAAACACTGAGTCAAAGTTAAATGCGCCTCTCTTTCACAAGCAGGCTGAACAAACAAGAACTATTATGTATGGGTGTAACATTTTCTATAACCAAAACACACCACCTGACACTGAGTTACTATTGATTCCTGTGTTTGCCTTTGCCTAAGTGGCATTGGTCACTGTTCAAACACAGGAAATGCCTCAGCACTTGAGAGTGGGTGCTAAAATGGGATCATGAAATATTACAATTGCATGTCATGGGAAAGGGACCACAGCAGTAGGGTAAGGGAACCAGCTTTTATCGTGATTTGGAGATGCCGGTGTTGGACTGGGGTGTACAAAGTTACAAATCACACAACACCAGGTTATTGTCCAACAGGTTTAATTGGAAGCACCACCTTTCGGAGCGACTCTCCTTCATCGGGTGGTTCATCAGCCACAACCACCTGATGAAGGAGCAGCACTCCGAAAGCTAGTGCTTCCAATTAAACCTGTTGGACTACAACCTGGTGTTGTGTGATTTGTAGCTTTTATCGTGAATGTACAGCAGAGAATTTATCTGAATGGGTACAGGGCCAGCAACGCTCAAGAAACTTAATACCATCCCAGGACGAAGCAGCTTGCTTGATTGGCATCACATCCACTAACTTCAACATTAATTCTCTTCAACACAAAGACACAGCTTCAGCAATGTACACTATCTACAAGATGAAAAGGAATAACTCAACAAGGTCCTTTGACAGTATCTTTCACACCTGTGATATCTACCATCCCCAAGGACAAAGGCAGCAGACACATGGGGACACCACCACTTGCAAGTTCCCTTCCAAGCCACTCGCCACCCTGACTTGGAAATATATCGCCGTTCCTTCAGTGTCACTGGGTCAAAAGCTTGGAACTCCTTCCCGAACAGTCACTGTGTCGGTAATCCTACCAATTAAGGACTGCGGCAGTTCAAAACGTGTTTACCACCACCACTGCTCCAGGGCAATTAGTTATGGCCATTAAATGTGGTACCAGCAGGCAATACCATATCCCATGAATGAACAAAAATAAACATTAATAAGAAATTATACAAACCTTCTCTGTAGCCTCACGAAGGCCTTGATATTAATTCCAAACTTTGGTTTCAGGAATTGGAGACAATGCTATGGGTGAGGTTTTCCAATGAGTTAGAGGGTACCACTTCCTCTAGATGTTTATTCACAATGGCTCAGTGGTTAGCACTGCTGTCTCACAGCGCCAGGTACCCGAGTTCGATTCTAGCCTTGGGCGACTGTGTGGAGTTTGTACATTCTCTCCTGCGTGGATTTCCTCCGGGTGCTCTGGTTTTCTCCCACAATACAAAGATATATGCATTAGTCAGGCGTAAATGTAGAGTAATAGGGTAGAGGAATGGGTCTGGGTGGGTTAATCTTTAGAGGGTTGGTGTGGACTTGTTGGGCCAAATGGCCTGTTTCCACAGTGTAGGGATTCTATGGTTCTATGATATTAGTATAGCTTCTATGCTTTTGTCCTCTGCTTCAATATTGATAAGTTAAGTATCCTGTAGACCTTTTCCACAGCCTTCTCAACTTGCCCTTCCACCTTCGGAGGTTTCTGTGTGTCTCTTGGAGGTCTATCAGATCCTAGGTTCCTTCAAAGATACACTTAGAGAATATTGAAGAGCATCCTTTTGCAAAATGTCTAACTTCAAACTGGAGCGTCAGAGGCTGAGGGGTGACTTTATAAAGGTTTACAAAATCATGAGGGGCATGGATAGGGTGAATAGACAAGGTCTTTTCCCTGGGGTGGGGTGTCTAGAACTGGAAGGTGTAGGTTTAAGGTGAGAGGGGAAAGATATAACTTGGACCTTAAGAGACAATCTTTTCACGCAGCAGGTGATATGTGTATGGAATGAGCTGCCAGAGGAAGTGGTGGGAGGCTGGTGCAATTATAACATGTAAGAGGCATCTGGATGGGTATATGAATAGGAAGGTCTTGGAGGGAAATGGGCCAAGCGCTGGCACATGGGAATAAATTAATTTAGGATATCTGGTCGGCATGGACGAGTTGGGTCGAAGGGTCTGTTACTATGCTGTACATCTCTCTGACTCTAAAACAAGATGAAGCCAAGCCTTAGAGGTATCCAATACTTTCCTGACTCTTCAGATGGAAATATGTGGATCAGGCATCGATCCCAGTGTTTCTGTTGTTTTGAAGAAAATATTCATTTCCATTCAATAGCCCCTGGTGCAACACTGCAACCAAGACATCATTTAAAGGTTAACAGAAAAGTACAAAACTAGGAAGGGAAAGTTATAAAAATCAAATCAAAATTATGTTATTCCAGGATAATGATGCCCACTCTAAAGGCTGGAACTGTAACAATGGGAGAGATATCAGACAGAGAGCCAGTGAGAGCACTAACCAATGCAGCCCACAGCCCGGTGTTCCTATGCCAAAGGCCTGCCATTTCAGTAATGGTGGTACAACCATCTCCTCCCATTGGGGCTGCACCTGGTATGAGGCCCAGAAGCAGCTCAGCCATGATCATATTGAATGGTGGTGCAGGCTCGAAGGACAGAATGGCCTACTCCTGCACCTATTGTCTATTGTCTCCCAGCAGGGATCAAGCTGCTAATGAGAAGCGTGGGCAACCTTAGCCCGGTGACCCTTCCACTGAGTGTGGAACCTCTTAACCGCTTCAACACGAATGTGAAAGTGTTTGCTGTCGCAGCAACCTGGACTCCCTGGGTTCTGTTGAGTGGCACCAGGGGTGCTGTAGTTAGTCTTAGACAGGAAGGTTGATTTCCCACTGTTTTCCTGATGTGGGTCAGATTGGTGGAGTTCGCTTCCCATTTCAGCTGGGGTCCATTCGGAACCTGCTGGCTTGTGGGAGAGTTTGGGGCACTGTGGGGTCAGACTTGTCTTCCGACAGAGGAAGCAGTTTTCCCCACAGCGCTGACCATCAGTCCTCTCTTCACCTTTAAGCACCTGTTCAATTTCTTGGTGGTTTTGCAGGCTTTACTGAGGGTCAGTTAGCTCAGTCACCTGGTTTGCGATGCAGTGATGCGGACAGCGAGGATTCAATTCCTGCACTGTCTGAAGTTAGCCTGAAGGCCCCACCTTCTCAACCTTGCACCTCACCTGAGGTGTGGTGACCCTCAGGTTAAACTCACTGTCAGTTGTATCTCTGTCTTTCTCTAACAAGCGAGTGTGATGACAGTAACTTTACCATCCAGGACACCCTTACTGTGTTTGTTTTCATAACAAGAGTCATTGAGATATCATTTTCAATTTTACTGCTTATGTGGCAGGATGTTATTTGGTCAAGTGCTGACGAATTGCCAATTTTCACTCAGTTCAGTAAAAGTTGGTTACCCACTCCACCTGGTCACACTGCAGGAGGGCAACACAAACATGGTCCTTGCATTTTCTTGAAATGTTGCTGCAGCATGATAACGTCAAGTGGGATCCAGTTTTATTTGTATCACGCATTATGTCTGGCACTTTAAGACCATATATACTGGGCATCTCTAGTTCAGTCACAATTCCGTTGAGTGGCATCAGACAGGAAGGCTGAATTCCCACTCCCAATGTTGTCCCAGTCACCCCTGCTGGTTGAAGCATACATCATGAGGGTCAAGGTCAGCGCGGAAACAGACCTTTCGGACTAACTTGTCCATCCCAATCAGATACGGGCGGCACGGTGGCACAGTGGTTAGCACTGCTGTCTCACAGCACCAGAGACCCGGGTTCAATTACCACCTCAGGCGACTGAATGTGTGGAGTTTGCACATTCTCCCCGTGTCTGCGTGGGTTTACTTCGGTTTCCTCCCACAGTCCAAAAATGCGCAGGTTAGGTGAATTGGCCATGCTAAATTGCCCGTAGTGTTAGGTGAAGGGATAAATATAGGGGAATGGGTCTGGGTGGGTTGCGCTTCGGCGGGTCAGTGTGGACTTGTTGGGCCAAAGGGCCTGTTTCCACACTGTAAGTAATCTAATCTAAAGATATCCAAAATTAATCTAGTCTCATTTGACCAGTGTCCCTCTTAACCATTCTTATTCACAGAATCCCTACAGTGTGGAAACAGGCCATTCAGCCCATCAAGTCCACACCGAACCTCCGAAGAGCATCCCACCCCCCCCACACCCCCCCACCCTATAGCCCTGCATTTCTCATGGCTAACCACATAGCCTACACATCCTTGGACACTACGGGCAATTTAGCACAGTCAATCTGTGCACACTGTGGGAGGAAACTCACGCAGACATGGGGAGAATGTGCAAACTCCACACAGAAAGTCACCCAAGGGTGGAGTTGAACCCAGGTCCCTGTGAGGCACTGTCAGGCAGCAGTGCTAACCACTGAGCCACTGTGCTGCCCATCCAGATGCCTTTTAAATGTTGTAGCTGTACCAGCCTCCACCACTTTCTCTGGCAGCTCATTCCATACACACACCACTCTCTGCCTGAAAAAGTTGCCCCTTTTAAACCTTTCCCCTCTTACCTTCATCCTATACCTTCTAGTTTTGGACTCCCCTATATGATCACATTCAGTGGTGATGCCTGGCACAGTCAAATAGACTGTCGAGAGTTGCCTTTAAAGAATGCCAACTTAGGCAAAGGTGACTGGAGGGCATGAATTGTCAGGGAGAGAAATTAGAATAGATAAAAATAACTGACAAATAAATAGGGTCCATTTATGTCTACAGGTGAATCAAGTGTCAGATTGAACTTTAGTAACCTTGCTGTCACGGTGCAATTATAAGAAGACAAACAAGCTTCTGTATACTCCCAGGTGTATTTCATCACTACACTCCTTCATTAAAGCAATGACGTTTTCCCCTAGAACCATGAGGTTAAAGTTACTGGTGACTTACCCTGTAAAATATCGAAACTTGAGCCAAGTCTCACTTACCCATCAGCCCAGTGCTCACTAACTTACATTAGCTCCCATTCTATCAATGCTTCCATTTTAAGACTCTCATTCTTGAGTTCAAATGCCTCCATGAACTCTTGTCTCCCGATCCTGATGACCTCTTCCAACCTGACTGCTTATTTCTCTCGAATTGGCAGCCATGCCTTCAGCTGCCCTGCCCATCGATTCTGGAATGTTCCTCCCTATGCTCCTCCAACTCTCTCTCTCCCCACCTTTCAGAAACTTTTCAAAAGCAGACTTTTTTTTTGACCAGGCACTGGGTCCATGGCCGTATTAACTCCTTGGTTTCAAAGTTTGTAAGGTAACACTGCTGTGAATTGCCTTGGAGTTATCCAATCACACTAAGGGTGCTGTAGAAATGCAAGTTGTTGTTGGTTTATACATCAAATATTATGGGCTACATGGTAGCAACACCCCCTCTCCATTCAATGTTGGACTGAGTATTCCATTCTTTATAAAGTCAACAAGCCTTTGCTAACTGATTTATATTAAAGCTGAGTTTTTAAAAATATTTTAATTTGCCTTTTCCAGCAATGCCCACATTCCACAGACAGATTTTTAAATAGTTAGGTCTCCTGAAGAGAGTAAAAACATATTTGACTCAGTCTGTTCCCAGGAGGTACCCTCAACTAATGCAGGGAATAAATCCACACTGTCAGTGTCACACTGCCTCACAATCCGGCCAACTGAGCTAACCTACCCCCATCTCTCTTGAAGACGGGTATCTCACTCATTAAGCCAAGGAGGAAACTGTAGACAAGCTCTGGTTCTGATCTCTCCAAAACCCTTCATAACAGTGGTGTAGTGTTCATGTCATTAGGTTGGTAATCCAGAACAGCAGTCACATGTCATGTGTGGGTTTGAATCTCATCATAGCAGGTGGTGAATTCAATTAGAAACTTGGCCTAATGGTGGCCACTGTTGTACAATCCTGTCTGGTTCATTAATTAGGGAAGAAAGTCTGCCATCCTTAAAGTCTGTCCTACATATGACACCAGACCCACAGCAATGTGGCCGACTCTGAACTAGGAGATAGAGAGGACTGCAGATGCTGGAGGGTCAGAGTAGATAGACTGCGGTGCTGGAAAAAGCACAGCAGGTCAGGCAGCATCTGAGGAGCAGCAGAGTTGACGTTTCGGGTAGGACCCATCGTCAGAATTCCTGATGAAGGGTCCTGCCTGAAACATTGACTCTCCTGCTCCTCAGATACTGCCCAGGTTGACTCTTAACTGCCTTGTGGACAATTAAGGATGGGCAATAAATACTGGCCTATGGAGCAACAATGAATGAATTTAAAACAGAAATTGCAGGGTTTAATGCAAGTACTAGAACACCTTTGCAATGAAAGCTAATCAACTTTTATCCACTGGCTTTCCCGAATCCATCTGGGATTGTTTTCAGCAGCACTGACCAAATTTTCAAAGTGTTCTGATGAAGAGTCACGCCGGACTCAAAGCATTCCCACGGTGGCTCAATGGTCAGCACTGCTGCCTCACAGCGCCAGGGCCCCAGGTTTGATTCCAGCCTCAGGCGACTGTCTGTGTGGAGTGTGCACATTCTCCCTGTGTCAGCGTGGGTTTCCCATCCTCTGGGGTGCTCCAGTTTCCTCCCACAATCCAAAGATATGCAGGCCAGGTGAATTGGCCATGCTAAATTGCCCATAGTGTTAGGGAAATGGGTCTGGGTGGGTTAGTCTTCGGAGGATCGGTGTGGACTTGTTGGGCTGAAGGGCCTATTTCCATACTTTAGGGAATCTAATCTTCTCTCCCCACAGATGCTGCCAGACCTGCTGAGTTTCTCCAGCATTCTCTGTGTTGGTTTCCAAAGTCAATTAGGAAGGTGGGAAGGTATCTGTGGTGATTGGCATGTCATGGGGTCAGTGGCAGGAGTCTGGGTAGAGGAGCAATTGTGGATGCAAGGTTCTTTGATGATAGCTCGTGGATTATGCCCGGCCAGGGTTGGCATTATTCTGTGCATTGTTTGAACTTTACTATCAGGACTGTAGCTTGCAGGGCAAATGTGATATGATGGATATCTACAGGATGAAATTTCACTCAAGTATTGTACCCCTTCCCCACTTGAGAACCTAGTTTACATTTGACAGAGAAAAAGGGGAAATGTGAAAACCAGAGTATTGAACTTTTACAAAAAGCAGAAATTGTTGGAGAAACTCAGCAGGTCTGTCAGAAACTGTGGAGAGAGAGAAACAGAGTTAACGCTTCGAATCTGGTGTGTTTTAGACCTTATGTACCTTCAGTTCTTTGTTTTATTTTAGCGTTTCAACTATTTTTGGGAAATTGTCGTGGCGCTGGGACATTTGAGGAAACATGCCCAGTGATCCCTGTGACAAGATGATGCCCACGCCTCTACTGAAAGTGAAATACCGCGGATGCTGGAAATCTGAAATGAAAGCAGGAAGTGGTGGTGAAGCTCTGGCAGCATCTGTGGAGGGAGAGGCAGAGTTGATGTTTCATGTCCAGAATCGCCCATCTCTTCAGAACTTGCCCATACCCTCTGTCTGTCCCAGATCTGAGTCACTCAATCATCACATCTCCCGCACTGGAAGGGCTGGGAAGAGAGATCCAAAGGGTCTTCAGAGCAACCAATTTGTGTTGAATGATGGGATAGACTTGAGAGGCTAATTGGGTAAAAACAATGACTGCAGATGCTGGAAACCAGATTCTGGATTAGTGGTGCTGGAAGAGCACAGCAGTTCAGGCAGCATCCAAGGAGCTTCGAAATCGACGTTTCGGGCAAAAGCCCTTCATCAGAGGCTAATTGGCCTAATCTTGGCCTTATGCTCCTTGAAGTAGTTGCTTTGATATTCCTTTTCAGGAATAATTGGCACCTTTTAAAATCGGTTCTGCTGCAAGTAGTGCTGGCGGGGTGGGGGGGCGGTGGAAGAAAGAGAATTCACCGTGTCAACCTGCAAAACTGTTGGGGTTAGAGTTCAGCTTTGATGTGTCTCTCATTCGGTCTTTCTGTGTTTGATCTCGTGCTGTTAAATAAATCTCCTGCTGTATGTGATTTCCCCATGAGGAGATTTTTCTCTTCAAGATCCTGTTTTTCAGGTCTGGCAGCTTTTATCTACATTTTGAAAGAGGAATTGCATCAGTGACTCAGTGGTTTGAGTGAGTAACGATTTTAACCTTAAAGGTCATCCTGACATAGCAGTAATGTAAAAATTCTACACATTGTCTGAGCTGACACAATGTTTAATTTCATTTTATTTTTGTTCATCATCTCCCTTACATCATATGGCAGGTTGTTCAGCTCCATGCCGAGTCACAACCCTCCCTTGCTGCATACCCCCCCCAAGTGACCATGTGTAAGCTATTGAACTGTAGGTGGCATCACTGCAAACCTAGATCCTGTTCTCATGCACCATCTTAATTTCCACCTGAAGTGGGCAATTGACCTATTAGTTACACGGGGCACTGAGACCTAATCCTACTCCCAACACTAACGCAGCTCTGACTCTTCTGGGATGTTTCTGCTCTTTATGGTTCAACAATTACTTGAACTCCGACCTGCAACGCCCTGAGACTGGGCTGGATTGTAAAACACACACTAACTGGAACGAGACATTAGGGTTGGCCAAAGACAGGAGTCTTAAAAGAGGAGACAGAGGGGCAGTGTGTTACAATATACCTTTAAGAGATGTGGTTACATTTCCAACATACGTTTTATAACACACCTCTGATGCAGCAGTACATTGGAAACAGAGCAACACCTCTTAAAGGTGAATTGCAGCAGGAGGGCAGAGTATATGGGGGGGGAGCATTTGAGAGCTGAGGGCAAAGACGACTAATGAGAAGATCATCAAGAATGGAGTGAAAGAAGGGGGGATGC
>NC_057717.1:99738677-99763412 GCF_004010195.1 Chiloscyllium plagiosum | reverse complement strand
GATGGGGGGCAGTGGTTGAAGGAGTGGAGGGGTGTGGAGATGGAGGGGATGGGGAGGCAGTAGTTGAGGAGACAGGGAGGAGAAAACCAACTGATTTGAAGATGAGCTTGAAGTGCCCTGAGATGGTGAGGAAATGGATTCTACAAAAAGTAAACCTGTAGATGCTGGAGGTCTGAAATAAAAATCCATACTGCTGGAGGGCAGCATCTCCAGACAGAGAGAGGTAACATTTTGAGGCCAATATTCTTTCCTTACAAACCAGAGTTGTTTGCTACTTTAAAATTATTTCTGCAGATTTTGTTCTCTCTGTCCCAGGCTGCGATTAATTGTCAAAACACAACCAATCCCTTGGTCTGTTACACAAATGCCTATTTCAAACTGCTGAGTCCAGGCAGCAACAATATCTTGCATTTATGTAGTGCGTTTGTTGTAGCTCCCAGGGTGTTTCACTGGGAGGTTATCAGAGAGATGCTGGCATTGAGCTTCAATAGGAGATAGCAGGACAGGTCTAGGGGTCTGAGTAGAGAGGTAGGATCTAAGGAGAGTCTCAAAAGGAACAAGAGGTGTAGAACATGACAGATTTTGAAAGGGAATTCCATAACTTTGGATTTTTTTAAATTCACAGGCTGAGGGCATCACTGGCTAAGCCAGCATTTATTGGCCAGAGGACAGTTAAGAGTCAACCACATTGCTGTGGGTCTGGAGTCACATGTCGACCAGACCAGGTAAGGATGGCACATTTCCTTCACTAAAGGACATGACTGACCCAAATGGGTATTTCCCCCAACAGTCATTTCTTAAATCGAGATTTGTATTGAATTCAACTTCCAGCATCTACTATGGCAGGATTCAAACCTCAATCCCCAGAACATTACCTGGGTCTCTGGCTGAACAATCCAGTGATAATACCACTAGGCCATCATCTCCCCAAAAGGCAGCTAAAGGCTTTTGGGTCCACTGTCTCCTAGTTGTGCCTGGCATGAACTTCGATAGAAGTCAATGCAAACAAATATCTCAGAGTGAGTATACCCAGTGGCTTATCTGGTACCACTCACTTTGGTTTTAGTTATTGCCCCAAAATATTTCTCAGGTGCCATAAAAACCATTTCCTCATTCCTTTCCTCCTCCAGATGTGATGATTTTCCCTGAAACATCACACCTCACCCCTGCCTCCCTGGACAGAGGAGATGGCAGTGTAGTAGCATTGCACTGGATTAGGATCCACATCCCCAGGCTAAACAATCTGGGGATGTAGGTTTCAGTCTCACCGTGAAGTTTGAGTGCAGATAATCAATCTGGAATTGAAAGCTAGTAAAACCCCATCTGGTTCACTACTGCCTTTGGTGGGGAGTGGGGTGGGGCAACATTGGGGCTAAATAGCCTGGATCTTCAGCTTTAAAGAGAGGCTTTTAAAGAGAGGTTGGTTAGAGTTCAGGAGAGGTACGTTGCTGTGAAAATGAGGGATAGAAATGGCAAGGTTAGAGAACCATGGATGACAGGTGAAATTGTGAGACTAGCTCAGATGAAAAAGGATGTGTACATAAAGTCTAGGCAACTGAAGACAGATAAAACTTTGGAAGAATATTGGGAATGTAGGACCAATCTGAAATGAAAAATTAAGAGGGCTAAAAGGGGTCATGAGATATCTTTAGCAAACAGGGTTAAGGAAAATCCTAAAGTCTTTTATTCATATATAAGGAGCAAGAGGGTAACTAGAGAAAGGGTTGGCCCACTCAAGGACAAAGGAGGAAAGTTAAGTGTGGAGTCAGAGAAAATGGGTGAGATTCTTAATGAGTACTTTGCATCAGTATTGACTAAGGAAAGGGACATGATGGATGTTGAGGTTGGGGATAGATCTTTGAGTACTCTAGGTCAAATCAGCATAAGGAGGGAGTAAGTGTTGGGTATTCTAAAAGGCATTAAGGTAGATGAGTCTCCAGGTCTGGATGGGATCTAGCCCAGGTTACTGAGGGAAGCAAGAGAGGAAATAGCTGGGGCTTTATTAGATATCTTTGTAGCATCCTTGAACATGGGTGAGGTCCCAGAGGACTTGAGAACTGCTAATGTTGTCCCCTTGTTTCAGGGTAGCAGGGATAATCCAGCTAATTATAGACCGGTGAGCCTGATGTCAGTGGTAGGGAAGCTGCTGGAGAAGATACTGAGGGATAAGATCTATTCCCGTTTGGAAGAAAATGGGCCTATTAGTGATAGGCAACATGGTTTTGTGCAGGGAAGGTCATGTCTTACAAATCTAATAGAATTATTTGAGGAGGTGACAAAGTTGATTGATGGGGGAAGGGCTGTAGATGTCATATACATGGACTTTAATAAGGCGTCTGATAAGGTTCCCCATGGTAGGTTGATGGAGAAGGTGAAGTCACATGGGGGTCCAGGTTGTTCTAGCTAGCTGGATTGGAGTTCAAGCCAGGCAAATGCAAAGTGATGCATTTTGGAAGATCCAATTCAAGAGCGAGCTATACAGTAAATGGAAAAGTCCTGGGGAAAATTGACGTACAGGGAGATCTGGGTGTTCAGGTCCACTGTTCCCTGAAGGTGGCAACACCGGTCAGTAAAGTGGTCAAGAAGGCATACAGCATGCTTTCCTTCATTGGATGGGGTATTGAGTACAAGAGTTGGCTGGTCATGTTACAGTTGTATAAGACTTTGGTTTGGCCGCATTTGGAATACTGTGTACAGTTCTGGTCGCCACATTACCAAAAGGATGTGGATGCTTTAGAGAGGGTGCAGAGGAGGTTCACCAGGATGTAACCTGGTTTGGAGGGAGCTAGCTTTGAAGAGAGGTTGAGTGGATTAGGATTATTTTCATTAGAAAGACGGAGGTTGAGTGGGGATCTGATTGAGGTCTACAAAATCATGGGAGGTGTAGACAGGGTGGATAGCAAGAAGCTTTTTCCCCAGAGTGTGGGACTCAATTACTAGGAGTCATGAGTTCAAAGTGAGAGGGGAAAGGTTTAGGGGAGATAATGCGTGGAAAGTTCTTTACACAGAGGGCTGTAGGGGCCTGGAATGCATTACTAGCGGAGGTGGTTGAGACAGGAACGATAGCATCATTTAAGATGTGTTGGAGAAACTAGCCCAATAAAGCAGAGATCACAAAACACAGATCGAAGTGAAATTAACAAACAGCTTATTAACACAGTGATATAGTGGAAGGGAAATGGACTAAGCTGAAACAGCACAGGGAGTCTGTCCAGGTAGCTGAAACCTTCTTCCTCGAATTGAAAATTAAGCCACATTTTATAGGAATCTTGTACAATGATGTTAATTAAAAACAAGGAAAATACAATATATTTGATAATTAAGTAATCCAGTTACAATGGTAATAACTGCAAAGCAGTTATAGAAGAATGTCTTAATTGTAGATACAATGGAGCATCCTGGCATCAGTTTTTAATGGGATAAGGAGATTCAATTTCTCTTTGACGGTAGGTGAGAATGTCCCTTTTAAAGCAGTAAGGTGTTTCCATTGTTTCTCTCCTGTGAGCCAGGTACTCTGGTGCCTCTCCATCTGACCTGTCCTTTGTGTGGTTTTGGTATCACTAGGGTATGAGATTGCCCTTAGGTCTTTGGGACAGCTATGTTGATTGGGTCCAGGAAGCTTATTGTCAGTTTGTCTTGGGAAGTGTATTTCCCTGGTCTGTGAGTGACTATGTTCATGTCTGGTTTCTTTTGTCAGCTTGTTTGGCCAATGCTGAAGCATTCTGGGTGTTTCTTGTATGGTTTGGACAGGCTTGATTTTCTGTGTTCCCTTTGGCCATGCCATGGTAGGCAGGGGGGCAGATCTTTTCCCACAAGATGTATCTAGACAGAGACGTGAATGGGCAGGGAGCAGAGGGATACAGATCCTTAGGAAGTAGGTGATAGGTTTAGATAGAGGATCTGGATTGGCTCAGGCTTGGAGGGCCGAAGGACCTGTTCCTGTTGTTGTTTGTTCTTTAAGGGCCCTGCTGCTCTGGGGGCGGGGCCTGAGTCAGCAACACTCCCAGGGCCCGTGACTTCGGTCCCTGTCACTTAAATGTGACTCCAGACCCACAACAATGTTAAGTGGCCCTCTGATATTGCCTAGCAAGCTTCTCAGTTCATGGGCAATAGGTTCCCGCATTTTATTCATTCGTGGGATACTGGCTGAGCCCATATTTATTGCCCGCCCCTAGTTCCCTCTTGAGAAGGTGGGGGTGAACTGCCTTCTTGAACCGCTGCAGTCCACCTGCTGTGGGTTGACCCACAATGGCCTGAGGGAGGGAATTCCGGAATTTGAACTCAGTGACCATGAAGGAAAGGCACCAAGTCAGGACGGTGAGTGGCTTGGAGGGGAACTTGTAGGTGGTGGTGTTCCCATGTTTCTACTGCCCTTGTCCTTCCAGATGGAAGTCTTCGTGGGTTTGGAAGGTGCTGCCTAAGGAGTCTTGGTGAATTTCTGCAGTGCATCCTGTAGATAGTGCACACTGCTGCTACTGAGTGTGGGTGGTGGAGGGAGTGAATGTTTGTAGATGTGGTGCCAATTGAGCGGGCTGCTTTGTCCTGGAAGGGGTCATGCTCCTTGAGTATTACTGGTATATGGTTGGGTACTTGTCACTTTTCAACCCAAGCCTGGATACTTTCCAGATCTTGTTGCAATTGGACACGGAGCAGTTTCAGTATCTGCGGAGTTGTGACTGGTGCTGGACAGTGTGTATTCATCAGCGACCATCCCCTCCCTGGCCCTTATGAAGGTCATTAATGAAGCAGCTGAAGATGGTTGGGCTTAGGACACTATCCTGAGTCAGAAGGGTTAGGGTTTGGGTTTCAAGACCCACCTGCCCCAGAGGTGTACAATTACAATGCTGAACAGGCACATTAGAGACAGAAACAGAAATTGCTGGAAAAGCTCAGCAGGTCTGGCAGCATCTGGTGGAGAGAAATCAGAGTTAAGGTTTTGGGTCCAGAGACGAAGGGTCACTTTTAAAGTACCACTTGGGGGCGGCATGGTGGCTCAGTGGTTAGCACTGCTGCCCTACAGCACCAGGGACCCAGGTTCGATTCCAGCCTCTGGCGACTCTCTGTGTGGAGTTTGCACATTCTCCCCGTGTCTGCGTGGGTCCCCTGCGGGTGCTCCGGTTTCCTCCCACAGATGTGCAGGTCAGGGTGAATTGGCCATGCTAAATTGGTCACAGTGTTTGGTGCATTAGTCAGAGGGAAATGGTTCTGGTAGGGCTACTCTTCGGAGGGTCAGTGTGGACTTGTTGGGCCGAAGGGCCTGTTTCCAAACTGTAAGGAGTCTAACCTAAAGTTCGATTTCGCTCTGCCAGACCGGCTGAGCTTTTCCAGCAACTTCGGTTTTTGTTCTGATTTACATCATCCGCAGTTCTTTCGGGTTTTGATCAGAAAGGTGGTGAAGGGTTTATGCCTGAAACCTCGATTCTCCTGCTCCTCGGATGCTGCCTGACCTGCTGTGCTTTTCCAGCAACACACACACTCTCGGACTTTGGTTAGGAATTACCTAGCGTGAGGATGCCTCCCTGGAGTGTTAGAGACTCCAATCAGGAGCAGACTGGCTCCCCCTAATTCCCATTGTCTGTGAGGAAAGCTGAAATAATGAAAACCAGGCGCGGATGAGGGATACAGAGATTCAAAAGAGGCCGCTTTTGAAACAGGTTGGGGGGGGGAAAGCTGTGGGTGTGGGGGTTTGGAGATGCTGTTTGCAGCGACAGGCGGCCGTCGTTACCTCCCTTAAGAGACAGACAATCCCTGGGAAAGCGAGCAAGTTGCAACTGCGGTGGAGTGGGGTGGGGGAAGGCTGGATATATTTTCTGGGCTGCGTTCATTCCCCCCCCTGGAGGAGCTGCAGGGAAAAGTTGGCGGGGCACCGTCTCTCCCTCCCCCGCCCTTCGGACCCAGCACATCGACTCCTAACACGCCGGATTCCTGGTTCCGAAGTCACTTTCGCCTCGACGTTTACCGGAGCGGCTGCAAATGGCAAACTGCAGGGAGTCCCCACCCGGGAGGCAAGTATAACAGGAGAGAAACAGAATAATGGAACTTCCTTCAGTCTGAGGCAAAGCCCTCACCCCTCACCCCTCACCTCACTTGCTGCCATCAAAGGGAAGTCGCTTGCAAATTTGTTTCGGGTCAGAATTTCAGGTCGTTCCATTTCGGGAGAAACAAAAATTCTCTGGGTGGATGCAAACGTGGCACTTTTAATCGGCAGAATGGAATCATCTCGGAATAAAGGACACCCGGGGTCCTGACTAAACCACTCAGGCACAATGGTCCTTTTCTATCCTGTTGGGGGGGTGGGGGTTACCAGTTGCTACCTGCAGCACCCCACCCCACTTTGAAAGGCTGATGTAGCAATTCCTGTGTACAACAGGTATAAGGTTGAGTCGCCATAATCCCAGGAAACTCTAGGGCCCATTTGTTTTATGATTAGATTCCCTATAGTGTGGAAACAGGCCCTTCAGCCCAACCTGTCCACACCAACCCTCTGAAGAGTAGCCCCCTGATTAACACACTTAACACTATGGGCAATTTAGCATGGCCAATTTGCCAGACCTGCACTGTGGGGGGGGGGGGAACCAGAGCACCCGGAGGAAACCCACGCAGACACGGGGAGAATGTGCAAGCTCCACACAGGCAATCTTTCATTAGTGTGTGCATGTGAGAGAGACAGGACTGGTGCTGAGTTTAACCTGAGGGTCACCCCTTGTATCTCAAACACCAAAGACGTGTTTGCAGAAAGTTACTCAGGACGAATTCCATGGTCTTTCAGTGGGTTCCTTGACCGGGTACAGGCAGAGAGATTCTTCCCCTTTGTGGGACAGGGTGCGATCTGGTGGCAGATGGCTCAGTGGTTAGCACTGCTGCCTCACAGCGCCAAGGACCCAGGTTTGATTCCAGCCTCGATCGACTGTCTGTGTGGAGTTTGCGCATTTTCCCCGTGTCTGCGTGGGTTTCCTCTGGGTGCTCTGGTTTCCTCTCACAATCGAAAGATGTGCAGGTCAGGGGGAATTGGCCATGCTCAATTGTGTTAGGTGCATTGGCCAGAGGGAAATGGGTCTGGGTGGGTTACCCTTCAGAGGGTCGGTGTGGACTTGTTGGGCCGAAGGGCCTGTTTCCACACTGTAGGGAATCTAATCTAATCTTAGAACAAAGGGTCACCCTTTTCCAGATCAGTGATGAGGAGGACGTTGAGGGTTGTGAACGTGTGGATTTCTTTACCGCAAAGGGCTGTAGAGGCTGGGGGTGGGGTCAAGGGCATTCAAGGCTCCACACTGTAGGTAATCTAATCTTAGAACAAAGGGTCACCCTTTTCCAGATCAGTGATGAGGAGGACGTTGAGGGTTGTGAACGTGTGGATTTCTTGACCGCAAAGGGCTGTAGAGGCTTGGGGGGTCAAGGGCATTCAAGGCTGAGTGTGATGGATGTTTCATTAGTGAGGGAATAGAGGGTAGTGTGGGGAAAGGGCAGGCAAGTATCTGAGGATGGCTGACAGACCCGATGGGCCGAATGGCCCCATTATGTTCTGGTTCCTGTGTTTTTTCATGTGGGGTGGGGGAATGGTTGAATTTGTTCCTGTTTTCTACCCCCCCCCCAGCTGTTATCAGGATAGGATGGCAAGAGGTGAAATTGCTCCATGTAGCAGGCTTGCATTCATATAGCACCTTTTGATACCAACTGGCACTTCACAAGAATGCCAATTGGCAGCCTGGCACTGGCTATGGATGGTGTTGGCATGTTGCCATTCACTCTGGAGAGGGTGGCATCCAGTGGTGACACTCACGTTGTACCTTGGATCTGCGGACAGTGATGGGAGAGGCCACAGTTTCTTCCCATCACAGGATCAACCAGGGATCTCTCTGGATCTTACTGCTCGCCGTTGGAAGGATTTGCGGCTTTGTTTGGCCACAGGTTCCTTGGCTGTCAAGTCCTGGCATGGGACTTGAACCACGGACTTTCTGGTTCAGAGGCAGAGGTGGTAACTGCTGTGTCACAAAATCTCTTTGTTTGCTAGTATCGAGACTGGGAAATGTGACCAACAAAATCTTAAACAGAATCAGGCAGAGGTTGAAAATACAGGGAGGGAATTCGAGAGCTTAATGTCAGAGCAGTGAAAATCATAAGGTTGGAGTAAAAAGTGTACAACAATCCTTGGACAGAAATATGATACAGCCAGTAATTTTACCTACCACATAGCTGCACCTGCCAACTACCTGGAGAGAAAATGGGAATCTGTTGTAAGAAGGGAGCTCTTCCATTTATGTAGCATCCGATTTTAAGGGAAGGTGACGAGACTGTCTATCAAAACAGAAACTTAATCTCCCCACACTGCTATTTATTGCTCAGTCATTTGAATGCTGGTTACGACTGTTGTGGATGAGATGGAGAGTTCCAATAACATTGAAAAGACAGGTCTCCCAAGTTGAGATGGTGGATGGACTGGAAGGGAACTTGAGGTGGTGCCTACTGTATGTGCTCTCTCCCTCTGGTTGGGAGAGGTCAGAGCTTTGTAAGAAGCTGCAGAGCATAGTACACAGCACCACGGTGGAGACATTGACTGATTAAAGTTCAGGCCGGGGGGGACTTCCGCTGCATGTGAACATAGAAATGATTGCAGTAATCGGGCCATTGATCCTCTGATGTTTGATATGATCATGGCTGATCTGATTTATTTTTAATTCATTCACAGTTTGTGGGTGTCACTGAGTAGGGTCAGCAGTTATTGCCTGTCCCTAATTGCCCGGAGGGCAGTTAAGAATCAACCACATTGCTGCGGGTCTGGAGTCACATGTAGGCCAGACCAGGTAAGATGTCCTTACCTAAAGGGAGCCAGGTCAGTTTGTCCCCAGACAGTCAGCAATGGTTGCATAGTCATCATTAGACTTTTAATTCCAGATTACTTTCTCCAACTTGAATTCAGATTTCACCATCTGCCAAGGCAGGATTCAAGTTCAGGCTAATAATCCAGTGATAATACCACTCAGCTGTTGCCTCCCCATTGTGGGCTCAATTCCATTACCCTGTCCACTCCCTATAGCCTTTAACTCCCTGTCAATCAGAAATCCCTCTAAGCCAGCATTGAAAAATACTCCATAAGCCAACCTCCGCTGTTCCGTAAGGAAAACACCACAGAAGAAATACCGTCAGTTTTCCTCTGCCCTGTCATAACATTTTTTCCCTAAAACTCTGTCCTCTAATCTCTCCCACAGTTTCCTTTTAGAAACCAACCTGTCAAGTCCCCTCAGGATTTTAATACAGAAACATAGAAATTAAGACCAGGAGTAGGCCATTCGGCCCTTAGAGCCTGCTTCTGCCATTCAATAGGATCATGGCTGATCATCCAGCCCAGTCCCCTGTTTCTGCTTTCACCTCACACTTTTGACTCCTCTAGCCCCGAGAACTATATCTGAGTCCTTCTTGAAAGCATTCAATGTTTTGGCCTCAACTGCTTTCTGTAGCGGAGAATTCCACAGGCTCCCCCACTCTCTGAGTTTTCTTCATCTCATTCCTAATTAGCCTTTGATTGTGACCCCTGGTTCTGGAGTCTCCGATGATTGGGAACATCCTTCCTGTGCTTACCCTGTCTTGCATGTTTCAATATCTCTCACTCTTCTAAGCTACAATGGGTACAGACCCAGCTATCTCATTAAAACAATCCATTTGTCCCAGGAATCAAAGCAACAAACCTTCTCTAAGCTGTTACAATTAAATCCTTTTTTAAGTTAGGAGATAGGGACTCTACACAGTACTCCAGATTTGATTTCCCCAATGCTCTGTACAATTGTAGAAAAAGATTCCCTATTTTGATATTCTATTTGCCTTGCATTAAACATTTGATTTTCCTTCCTACTCATTTGCTGTACCTGCATACTCTGCACTGCTCTGATCTGCACAGCGCTGTATTCCTTCAGTGTTAAAGCAAGCAGGGTGTACTCCAGACTGTGGCTTGTAGCTGTTGGAAGGGGATTTAGTGAGTTAAGGAGGTGATTCAATGTTGATGCCATTTTTGCATGAAAGGGAAAGTGCTTGGATTTTCTCATCTCAGGTATCTTGTATTGAAGCAGTTGATAGCACATGCATTCCTGAGGATATGGGGTCAAGGCACAGTGGTTCACTGCTGGTTTCCTCCGGCTGCTCCAGTTTCCTCCCACAGTCCAAAGATGTGCAAGCCAGGTGAATTGGCCATGTTAAATTGCCCTTAGTGCTCAGGGGTATGTAGGTTAGGTGCATTAGTCATGGGAAATGTAGAATAATAGAGTAGGGGAATGAATCTGGGTGGGAAACACTTCGGAGGGTCGGTGTGAACTTGTTGGGCCAAATGGCCTGTTTCCACACTGTAGGGGTTCTATGATTCTATGAGGGCTACTTCAAAGACTTAAAATCCTCAGCCAAAGCCTGAGTTCAATGTCAGAAGAGCCTCCTTTCAGACTAAACCCAAAAAAGTGAATACAATAGTTGCTATTTCAAAGTGACTATTTGGATCCTGATGTGTATCGATGCTTTAGCCAACACCCAAAACAAATGTTTTACTCATTATCTCTTTGTTGTACGTAGGAGATTATTGTGTGCAAATCGGTTGCCACGTTTCCTACGTAACGACAGTATCGACACTTCACTGCTTTACAGTTAAGGAAGCGCTTTTGGAGACATGAAGGCACAGCATTAATGCCTGTCTGACCTTTATTGGGAATTGCCTGATCGTATGAAAGTTACTTTCCACTTAGCCTATATGTTGTGTGTATCCACCTTGTATTTTAGAACATTGAGAGAGCCACTTTAATGATTTATTATGGACAGAATTTAGATGGTTTCTTATTACCCACGATTGGGATCCTTTGTATCAAAGTTATGTGTTGTCTTACCCCTTTGAATATGTATTTCAATTGTATGAAAACAGCAGCAAGCTTTTGTGAGTTTAAAGTAAAGGTAATTTATTCCCACACATTGACACCAAAGTGGACACGTCTCACAGACACACACACACTCGTATGTGTCCGATATGGATGAAGGTAGTTTGTTATTACAGGTCATAGTTTTTGTACTCTCTGATGTATGTTTCTAGTTTCCCACTGTAGTCTTTTGGATGGTGTTGATGTTTTAAAGTTGGAGTGAGGTTTGTAAAACAAAGGATTCTCTGTGGGTTCTGAGGCCTGTCTTCGAATATCCAGCAGTTTGGTTCAGGGGTGAAACTGAAGCTGGAATAAGTTGGGCTGAGCCCTTCTCTCTATTGGGGTGAATCTGCACTTTCAAGGTAGTGTTGTTAATTACCTTGGTTGTTTGGCGACTTGTGGCTAGTTTGTGGTCGGGCTTTTTGACTGCTGATCTATTGGCCGAATTAACTAGGAGCAGCTTCAAGCTGATGGTTTAAAAAAATCAACAAATTCAAGACTTTTTTTTAAAAAAAAAAGGATGTGTTCATGTTGCTTCCAATATCATGTGGTGTGATGTGGTGTGTTTAACACCTTGTGGGTTTGAGACTGTCATATAGAGTTGTACAGCATGGAAACAGACCCTTCGGTCCAACTCGTCCATGCTGACTGTGCCCAGTCTTTGAACATGTTGATTGAAAGTTCAAGACACAGTGGATCATGACAATACAAATCTTAGTCCTGGTGGTGTCAGTTCTGTGCAAAGGAAGATGCCACAAGCAAAAAAATGAATGATCTGAGAATCCCTGTTGATGTTGATGAGGGAAGGTTTAGTCATTAAGAGAAGTCCATGTTCATCTCAATGTACCATGAGGTTGACCTCGTCCACCTGAGATATCAGAAGATGAGGGTTTAATATTCCAAACAAAACAAATAGGCATCTGTGACAATGCAGCATTCCCTCACAGTGGCGTTGGAGTGTCACAATGGATGACCTGCTCAAGTCTTGGGAATGGGGTGTTTCACATTTGAGTGGGAACGTTTGCTGGGAGCTCATATTCATTAGCTAGGAGCTGAGGGAGTGGGCTCGAGAGGTCGCTGGGAGGGAAGCTAAATAAAAGTGGAGTCACTCAGCTTCGCCATAAAGCAGTAGACAGTTTTTGAGCTGCATTTTTATGGATGAGTTTTGTCTAACTTGTGTTACAATGTTAAAGGGAGCCAGGGTGGTGATAAAGGACATAAAGGGGGCCCGTGAGAGCATTGTGGCTGATGCTTTGACAGGGCTGCAGAGTACAGAATGTTGGATTGTGAAAATGAAGCTCCTCTACCTGTGGCCGTTGGATTGTTAAACTTCGTGCAACACTGCAAGGATTCCTTCTTGGTCAACGCTCTTTCTCCCCCAGGAACATCACACGAATCAGACTAACTCTCTGCTGGTGGATTGGGTGGTTGGCTCACTGTGGATTTGAGGTGAAGATCGGGCATTGGGGGAGATGAAGGGGTTTATTGATGGAAGAGACTGCATTTGGAATTTGAGTCTGAGCTAGAAAGCGATCTGCTCCATGTATGGGGAAGGATTCACTCGGTGTGACTGCCTTTTGCCAAAGCCCAGCTCAGAGACTCCAGGACCAGGTTGGGCATTTGAGCACAAAGGTTGACACTCTAATGCTGTTCAGAGGGAGTGCTCCGCTGTCTGAAGTGCTGTCTTCCAGATGAGATGCTAAACTGAGATTCTGTTGCCCTGCATTCATGGCTGTAAAGGATCTCTTGCTGCTGTTCTGAAGAAGAGTAGAGGAGTTCTGGCCAAATGTTGTCCCTCAGTCAACAACCCAATGCAGCAGATGATCTGGTTGTTAAACGCTGCAGTTGGTGATAGCTTGCTGTGTGCAAATTTTACAGAGACACCGCCTTGTCATTCCTGATGAAGGGCTTTTGCCCGAAACTTCAATTTTCCTGCTCCTCGGATGCTGCCTGACCTGCTGTGCTTTTCCAGCACCACTCTGATCTTGACTCTAATATCCAGCACCTGCAGTACCCACTTCCGTCTGTGTGCAAATTCCCTGCAGCATTCCCAACATTCTAGCAGGTGACTCACTGCCTGTAAAATGCTTTGGGATATTTGGTGGTTGTGAAAAGCTCAGTATAAATACCCATCCCTTAACCCCGCTGGAGAAGGTGGGGGGGAGCTGCCTTCCTGAACCACTGCAGTCCGTGTGCCACAATGCTGTCGGGAGGGAGTTCCAGGGTTTTGACCCAGCGACACTGAAGGAACGGTGATAGATTTCCAAGTCGGGATGTAGTGTGGCTTAGAGGGGAACCTGCAGGGGGGCGGTGTCTCCATGTGACTGCCACCTTGTCCTTCTAGGTGGAAGAGGTGATTGGTTTGTAGTGTGCCCATCTGAACCCCAGTTGGTTTACTGTGAGACCCTGAGAGGGCATTGCACAGACACAGGAAATCCTAGGCCAGCTGCAGATCTTGACCCATGTCACACAGTGGTGTGCTACGGAAAGGCCACATTTGAAAACTTACCCTCCATTGGCATAAATAATACAAACCACGCAAACTCACTGTGTGAGAATGTTTGTGTCCATGTTAGTAATTGTAGGATGCCCCCTTCTTTAGCTAATTCAGTGGAAAGCACTGACACAGTTGCCTGACACTTCACGTTGTTTCACAGCCCCGAGAGAGTGCTACATTGGTGCAGATACTACGTTGGGGGTAAGGCTTTTTAAACTGCGGACCCCATCTGCCTGATGAGAGGACTAAAAGCAGGAAGGAACTGTATTAATGTTTGGTCAGGTTTCCACTTTCCATTCCATTCCCTACAGTATGGAAACAGGCCCTTCAGCCCGATAGGTCCATACCGAACCTCCGAAGAGTAACCCACCGAGACCCATTCCCCATATTTATCCTTGACTAATGCGCCTAACACTATGGGCAGTTTATCATGGTCAATTCACCTAACCTGCATATCTTTGGATTGTGGGAGGAAACCGGAGCACCCGGAGGAAACCCACGCAGACACGGGGAGAATGTGCAAACTCCACACAAGCAGTCACCGGGGGCAGGAATTGAACCCGGGTCCCTGGTGCGGTGAGGCAGCAGTGCTAACCACTGAGCCACCGTGCCGCCCCTCTCACAGATATGGTGTTGTGTGCAGTTCTGGAATCCACACCAGAGGAGGGATGTGATGGCACTGGAGAGGGTGCAGAGGTGATTTACCAGGATGTTGCCTGGCCTGGAGTGTTTCAGTTATGAAGAGAGATTGGACACATTGCAGTTGGAGACTGATAGGGGACATGATTGAGATACAGAAAATGATGAGGGGCAAAGACAGGAAAAAACTTTTCCCCTTGATGGAGGAGCTTAATGGCCAGGGGAATAGATTTAAGGTAAGGGGCAGGAGGTTTAGAGGAGATGTTAGGAAAAGCTTTTTCATCCAGAGGGTGGTGGGGATCTGGAACTCTCTGCCTGTCCGGGTGGTAGAGGTAGGAATTATTTAGATGTGCACTTGTAATACCAAGGCCTACAAGATTACTTAGAATCATAGAATCCCTACAGGCCCTTCGGCCCAACAAGTCCACACTGACCCTCCGAAGAGTAACTCACCCAGACCCATTCCCCTACCCTATTACTTTACATTTACATTTACCCTGACTAATGCACCTACATATCCCTGCACATTTAGATTCACCTGACCTGCACCTCTTTGGATTTTGGGAGGAAGCAGGAGCACGCATAGGAAACCCACGCAGACATGGGCAAACTCCACACAGACAGTCGCCTGAGGCTGGAATCGAACCCGGGTCTCTGGTGGTGTGAGGCAGCAGTGCTAACCACTGAGCCACCATGCAGCCCCAAAATGGAAGCACCCAGAATGGGGCTCAAACCCATGGTTCTGAGGTTAAGAGTCTCATGCTCTGCCGACTGAGCTAGATAGGCCAGGTTATGGGTCAAGCCCTGAAAAATCAGATTATAATGTAGAATTAGAATTAGCTTGACTGTCACATGTACTCAAATGAGTACAGTGAAAAGTTTACAAGTCACCGAGGTTCTGAAGTACAAATTCTTACACTAATTAGAAAAATAAAGAATAAGAAGTCCAGCATTGCAGATCGTAGAAATACATTAGAAAACAAAAATTAGACGTTCAGAATAACCGACCTTCCAACCCAGAATAGTTAGGTGGTTATTTTTGACGTGATGGGCCAAAGGGCCTTTTTCTGTGCTGTTGACCTTTATGAGTCTAATACTGGAAAAGGGAAGACTTGCATTTAAATTGCACAACTGGTGACCATTTTGAGGTGCAGTCACTTTTGTTTTATTCCGTTATTAGATTAGATTCCCTACAGTGTGGAAACAGGCAGGATTGAAGGGCCGAATGGCTTACTGCTGCTCCAATTAACTCTCCAAGTCACGCCTGATAGGTTAGTATTCCACACTGCCATTTGAAGAGTCGGGAATTCTCCAGGTATCTTGAGCAACGTTTATTCCTTAAAGGGACAAATTAATCTGCCGATTAACACATTGCTGTTTTTGGGATTTCTCTGCTCCTCCAATGTTATGATGTGGAGATGCTGGTGTTGGACTGGGGTGGACAAAGTTAAAAATCACACAACACCAGGTTATAGTCCAACAGGTTTATTTGGAAGCACTAGCTTTCGGAGCGCTGCTTCTTGGTGGCAGGACCATAAGACACAGAACTTATAGCAAAGGATTACAGTGTCATGCAACTGAAATAATATATTGAACAAACCTAGATTGTTGTTACATCTTTTAGAATGGTTTTTAAAAAATAAAACCTTAAGTTATCTCAAGAATGTGATTTAAAAGAAGTTCTGGATTTACATTTTAATGAACCGAAACCTGCAACCCATTCTAAAAGGTGAAAGACTTAACAACAATTATTCAATATATCATTTTACTTGCACGACACTGTAATCTTTTACTATAAATTCTGTGCCTTATGGTCTTGCTTCACAACCACCTGAAGGAGTTGTGCTTTGAAGGCTAGTGCTTCTGAGTAAACCTGTTGGACTGTAACCTGGTGTTGTGTGATTTTTAACTTTGTCCTCCAATTTTAGTCTGATTTGTGACCTAAAGCTCTGGGTATTTATTACAGACTACCAGAGCTGCCTCAGTCCCTACTGCCTGTTTCTAACCCACATTAGCTCATTCTCATGTGAATGGCACTTGCGACTTTGTGACTGCCCAGTGATTGTGTTGCTGTCTTGTGAAGTCCCAGCCATGTGATCGGTTTATTAGCTGGCACAACTTTCCTATAAAGCTCCGATTTAGATCTTCACAGAAGATATTTCGAGCTGCTGAAGTGAGTGATGATTTTTTTTATTATTCTGTTGCCATGAGCCTGGAAACTGTGGGAAGAAAGTAGTTTCCAGAAACAGTTTAACAAGGTCATTTGTTTCCCTTACTCTTTATGGGATCTTCCTATGCAGCATAGCAAAAGCAGTAATGACTCCACTTAAGAGTTAATGTGAAGAGCTAAGTAAAAATGCTGTCGGGACTATTCCAAATTGTTTCACATTTCACCAGGAACTCAAGGCTCAAAGGTCATTACTCCATTTGTATTTCCACATCCAATCCAGCTTTGTAATACTCTTTCGTGGGAGTTAGGCATCTTTGTCTGGGTCAGAGATTGAGAGTTTGGAAGATGCTGTCCATGTAGCTTTGGTGAGTTGCTGCAGTGCATCTTGATTTTGGATTGGCGATGAAGAGAGTGACTGTTAAAAGGTGGTGCATAGGATGCCAGTTGGAGTGGATTGTTTTGACCTGGATTGTGTCAAACCTTTTCAGTCCTGGAGGATTGGGCTCAACTCTGATTGTCAAAACTGGTTGAATTTGAATTCAATTAGTACGGGTGGAATTTAAGGCTAGCCTCAGTAAATTCAGCCCATTCCTGAAGAAGGGCTCATGCCCGAAATGTCGATTCTCCTGCTCCTTGGATGCTGCCTGACCTGCTGCGCTTTTCCAGCAACACATTTTCAGCTTTAGCCTCAGTAAAGGTGAGTACGACAACTATCGCTGATCGTTGTAAAAGCTCATCTGTTTGTTAATGCCCCTTCAGCGAAGGTGAACTTCAGACCTTTCCTGGTGTAGCCTACATGTGACTCCAGGCCCATTGCAGTCGGCTAAACCAATTGGTTCTGGATGTAGAACCTCAAACTGAGCTACAAATCTTCTCAAAACTCGCTAAATCAATTGGTGGCCACCGACCAAAGAACTTGCCATGAAAGAGCATCACATCTGAGCTCTCTCTTAAAGTCTCCAAATCTCCTCGAGGTTACTTTGTCCTAAAACCCCTGGCTTTTTTCTAGTTCTCTAACACAAGGTTGTCAACTGGAAACCTCTCTTTCTTTCCCCTCTAACCATAGACGTTGTGTGAGCCACTGGGAATTTCTGCCACTTGCTTCAAGTTCCCAACATCTTCTGATATTTTGCCTGATGTCAACCTTTTTTTTTGAGTTCTTTCATTGGCCATAAACCAGTATTTGTGGCCCTTCCCTGTTAGGCCACTGGAAGTTAGTTAAAGGCTAACACATATCTGTGGATATGTAGGCCTACCTTCACATTGTAGGCCTGACCAGGTAAAGACGGCCGATTTCTCTCCCTGAGGGACAGTAGTGAACAAGATGGGTCTGTTGGTTGTCATGTGGGAGTAGCTTTAAAGTCCAAATTTTACTAATTGAATTTAAAAAGCGCCAATTGTGATGGCGAGATGTGAAACTGTGTCCTCAGAACATTTACCTGGGCCTCAGGATTGATAATCTGGTGATGTTGCCATGGCAGCCTCTCTAGATGGCAGCAGCACTGTATGACCTTTGGGACTGTCACAGTTGAACCTGATCATGACCTCCCCATTCAAAACCATGGGACCTCTTTGCTTCTCTGGACTTTGGTGAGGGGCTCCTGTGACGAAATTGTCTTTGTTGTGATCGGTGAACTCAGCATAAACAGTGAGTGAGGCCTGAGTGCTATAAGGTCTGTTTGTCTCAGCTATTTGGCTGTCCTTGCCAAATATACCATTAGAAAACCTGTCTGGGTCTATAAATGGCAACAGAGGAGGTGCCAACTTGTCATTTTTAATCAAGACAAATGGCTTACAATCTTCTTTTTCTCCCGAGAAAACAGATGAAATGTAATCTCTGCAGCCCTCGTTTCCATTGCCAGAATCCATTGTAATAAAAATTGAACTTGATTAATTCCATTTTCCTTTGAACCAATTGTACAGCCCACATTAATGTTTACATGAGGGTGGGGTGCAATGTTGTTCTAAAAGACCAGCTGTTGTGTAATATTTATTCTTGAAAAGTTGCTCTAATGTTTATCGTACCCTTCCTAAGCAGAGAAAGATGACTTGCTTTGCACCCGGTCCAAAGAGATCTCGAGGAAAACTTGCATCTAGTCAGTCTCCCCGTAATTTGTCAATGCCTTGGCCTCTCCTGGCTCCTGTCCAAAGCAGAGAGTTGATTAACACTTCATGTAGCGGATACAAGAACAGGCCAGAGGCTAGGTATCCTGCAGAAAGTCACCTCATCTCTCCCATCATCTACAGGGTAAAGGTCAGGAGTGTGGTTGCATATTCTCCACTGGTCTCAGCAACACTCGTGAAAGAAAGTAAAATTCAAATTAAAGATAAAATTCGGGGTGGTGTGTGACTTGGCGGGGAACTAAATGAGGGTATTGACATGCACCTTCTGCCCATTGCCCTTCCAGAGGTAGAGGTCATGGTGTTGATGGAATGTCCTTGCTGCAGTGTGCCTTGTTGATGGTACACACTGCTGTCACTGTCGTGGAGGGAGTTTTTTTTTAAAAGATTCCCTACAGTGTGGAAACAGGCCCTTTGGCCCAACAAGTCCACACCGACCCTCCGAAGAGTAACCCACCCAGACCCATTTCCATCTGACTCATGCACCTAACACTGTAGGCAATTTAGCCTGGCCGATTCACCCTAACCTGTACATCTTTGCACATTGTGGGGGGAAACCGGAGCACCCGTAGGAAACCCATGCAGACACGGGGAGAATGTGCAAACTCCACACAGACAGTCACCCGAGGCTGAAATCAAACCCGGGTCTCAGGCGCTGTGAGGCAGCAGTGCTAACCACTGTGCCACCATGCCGGCTATTAAAGGTGGTGGATGAGGTGCCAATTGAGTGGGCTTCTCTGTCCTGGATGGTGTCAAGCTTCTGGGAGCTGCATCCATTAAGCCGAGTAGAGAGTATACTGCAGACTCCTGACTTCGATTTGAGATGAAGAATTGTCAATAGGTGGTAGTGTTTTTGGTTGGGGGTGGGGTGCTTGGGTTTGTGTTACAGTGAGAGCTGGAGAATTTATTGGGTCAAAGTAAAGAGAGCTTTATTCTGCATTAGTGCTTGCGTGTCCCGTCACACAATTAGCTTTTCTATCTTCAAAAGCCTCTCGGTCAGTGACGCCCACATCCCATCAATTTAATTCTTTTAATAATCTGCAGTCTAACTGAGCAGGTCAACAGCTCAGTGCTTAGCATTGCTGCCTGGCAGCACCAGGCTACTAGTTTTGATTCCAGCCTTGGGTGTTTGTCTGTGTGGAGTTTGCACGTTCTCCCAGTGTCTGTGTGGGTTTCTCCGGCAGCTCTGGCTTCCTTCCACAATCTAAAGATGTGTAGGTTATGTGAATTGACCAGAGGAAATTGCCCAGAGTGTCCAGGGCTGTGCAGGTGGATGGATTAACCTTGTTGAATCTGAAGTGGAGGGGGGTGTCCGGGTGGGATGGTCTTCAGATAGTCAGTGCAGGTTTGATGGGCTGAATGGTCTCTTTCCATGTTGCAGATTTCTATGAAGTCCGTTCTTGAGAGGCAAGTACGTGTGACTTTAGTGAGTTTGAACTCTCCATGTCGTTCATGAGTTCTGATGCTTGCCAGAGGATGGGATATTGGAGATGGAAATAGGAGAATTTGCAGTCAACCATCAACGATCCACACACCAGCTTTCATTAATCTGAGGTGCATTTGTCATCTTTTGGCTCAGGTTTGGTTGTCTCTCACACTTCCATTTAGTGTCCACCTCAGATTAAATTCACCCCTTGTAGTCATGTTTTGTAGCTGCACCAGCTCGACATCTCATTTTTAGGAATGGTTGGTCCTGCTCCAGGCAAGCCCTCCTGCACTCTCCATTAAAGTAGGATTGATCCCCTGGCTTGATGGTCATTGTAGAGCGGGGATATGCTAGGCCATGAGGTTGCAGATTGGGTTCAAGTACAATTCTGCTGCTGATGGATGACAGTGCCTCATGGAGGCCAAGACTTGAATTGCTAGTTCTGTCCAAAGTCTGTTTCATGGAGACAGTGAGAGTGCCAAACAATGTAATGTAGGAGTTATCAGTGTAAAGACGGAGCTTTGTCTCCACAGGGACTGTGCACTGGTCTCCCTTATCGATACTATCATGTCGCACCCTTGTCACTCTCAATGCTTCCTCCAAGTGGTGTTCAACTTGGAGGAGCACTGATTCATCAACCGAGTGGAAAGTTGCTTGCCCATTTTTGACGTGAAGCCATGAGACTTCATGGAGTCCTATGTCAATGATGAGGAGTCCTAGGGCAACTCCTTAACCACGTAACCAAACTGCAAGAGAATGTAGACATCGGAATGCATTCTTCCAGAACTGCTGAATTCCTTTTGTGGAGGTGCGAGGACTTTGCAGAAGTGAAGTGATGTTATTCTCTCATCTTTTTCCACCTCCTTAATGATGTGGGAGTAGGTGGTGTGATGCAGCAGTTTGACAGTATTGCAGACAGGCAAACCACAGGTAAATTGTATGGAGATTTTTATTGCCTATAATTAGCAACTTGTCTCAGGGGTAGGTTGAGTTAGTAATAAGACAAACAGTACATGTTCTCTTTAAGTAAATAACTTTTGTTGGTTGATTAGCAGTTATGTATCTCTCAACATGTGTATGTATATCCATGTGTGTGTACATGTATTTGCATTTATATAACACCGTTAATGACAGTAGAATGTCTCAATGAGTTTTGCCCAATGACGAACTTAGTGGAGTGCAGTCAGTGTTATGGTGTGAGGACTAATTTGCACACAGCCAGCTCCCACAAGCAAGCTTTTTTGAAAGATGTGATTTGGAACTGCTCCAGAGTGCAGCAAATTTTGGGAAATTACCCCAAGTAAAAATAAGGTATGGCTCAGGTACAGGCAGCTGGGATCAAGGGAATCCCCGGAGATATAAAGGGGACACAGGAGTTTACTGAAGAAGGAAGTTAGGAGGGTGAAATGGGGGCACAAAATAGCCTTGGTTAAGAAGATTAGGGTGAATTCAAAAGATTCTTTCAGTGTATTAAAGGAAAAAAGAATAACTAGAGAGAGACTAGGAGCTGGGGCAGCATGGTGGCTTAGTGGTTAGCACTGCTGCCTCACAGCGACCTGGGTTCACTTCCAGCTTTGGGCACCCCTTCAGAGGATCAGCGTGGACTTGTTGGGCTGAAGGGCCTGTTTCCACACTGTCGGGATTCTATGATATTGACTACAGGATGCCAGGAAGATTTTCTCCCCTCTATTTCCAGATAATTCACATTTACAATTTACCTCCATCTCAGACAGTCAGGGGCCTTGGCATTGTTTCCCATCAGAACAGCTAACACTGCAGTGCCCTCTCTCTGTGTCAGCCCATGGTGTGCGACTTGAATTTCCAAAGACTGGGACAATGGAACACTGGCTGACACACAACCAAATCAAACTCAGATGGAGATAATTTTTTTTGTAGCAATTTTATAAATGAAGCACTCTTGGTGAAAGCAAAGAGCTTATTGTTTGAATAAGACATTAAATAAGATAGTGGCTAGGTAACACCAAATGTAAAAGCTTTGTAGAATGAAGGTGCTTGATAATATGGTGATGCAGCAAATGGAGATTTTTTTGTCATTTGTGTGATGTGGGCATTGTTGACTGGATCTGCATTTATTGAGCTGCTGCCTTGAACTGTTGCAGTCCACGTGCTGTCGGTTGATCCCCAATGCTGTTAGGGAGGGAATTCCATGATATTGACCCAGGGACAGTGAAGGAACAACAATATATTTCCAAGCCAGGACGGTGAGTGGCTTGGAGGGGAACTTGCAGCTGGTGGTGTTCCCAGCCCTTGTCCTTTGAGTATTTGTGAATTTGGGAAATCATGTCTAAGGAGCCTTGGTGAACTTCTGCAGTGCATCTTGTAGGTGGTACACACTGCTGCTACTGAGCCTTGGTGATGGACGGAGTGGATGTTTATGGATATGATGCCAATCAAGCGGGCTGCTTTGTCCCGAATGGTGTTCCAACATTCCTATTTTCTTTTGTTTTTCCCTCTTGCAGTCATTTGTTGTGTGAGCTGAAAGCAATTTGTTGGAAGTATAAATAGGGAACTTTCACAAGTGCAATGAATGCTGGGATAGCTGCACCTCCATAGTTTGTACCTTTCCCCTCACACATTGCCGAATGGGAGCACAGGTTGTCCTGAAAATTTGTGATGCAGTACACAGGTCCATTATCATGAGGATATTGGTGTAAATAGTTTTGTACCCCAGCGGGGGACCAGGAAGGTGGAAGTAAACTGTAGATAATATTCTGATTTCTTCTTTTCAATTTATATTTTGCAGTTCTTCAATGGTAGACCTGAAGACATCGCTGGATGAATGTATGTCAGCTATGGACTTGTTTCTTAATAACCAATTCAGTGAGAGTCTGGAGATGCTGAAACCAAGGTAAACTGTTGAAAGAGAAACATCAACTTAATAACCTTTGCACCCTGTCCAGTTTACTGTTTGTGACCACCTGGTCGGTGCCACATTGTCAGAGGTGCTGGTCTTGGGTCTTATCTGTCTATTTCTGTGGTTCTGCTGGATAGATGATTTCCATGGCTCTGTTTGAAGGTTGGAAGGTAATCCTTTTGGAATACCAGGCACAGATGGAGTACTCATTTATGGTATCTTCCTGTTCACAAAATGGCTACCATAACTGAAATGGCGCCTTAGAGTAATTTATCACGCGATATGCTGCAGGACTGATGTAGGAAGATAGATTGAATCGATCAGGACTACATTCATTAGAATTTAGAGTAATTGAGGGGAAATCTCAGTAATTGAGGGTAAAAGTGTAATAGGGAAAAAAGTGTAATAGGGAAAATGCAGGAAGTTCATTCCTGACGACTGGGGAGTCCAGAACCAGGGGTCATGGTCTAAGGATACAAGGGCCATTTTGGACTGAGGTGGGGAGAAATGTCTTCACCTAGAGAGTGGGGAGCCTGTAGAGTTCTCCGCCATAGAAAGATGAAGCCAAACCATTGATTGCTTTCAGGAAGGAGTGATTCCCTGTTTTTTATGTCTGTGTTTCTGTGGATGTCTTTGAAGTGTGATATGTTGCTGTACCAATGTATAAGCTTTTAAGCTAAAGTTGATACTTGTATTGTTCAGAACTGGTTGCTAGAAATACCAATATTAAACTAGACTTTGCTCTTGTGGTAGTTGCTTTTGACTGGCAGAGACAAGTGGGGCTGTAGATCTCTGTGACGCTATGGCTGTCTAGAGTCATAGTCGTACAGCTCGGAAACAGACCCTTTGGTCCAACTTGTCCATGCCGATCAGGTTTCCCAACCTGAATAGTCCCATTTGCCTGTGTTTGCTCTATATCCCTCGAAATCTTTCCTATTCATGTACCTGTCCAAGGGTCTTTTAAGTGTTGTAACTATACCTGCATCCACCACTTCCTCTGACAGTTCATTCCATATGCGCACCACCCTCTGTCCCTCAGGTCGATTTTAAATCTCTCCCCACTCGCCTCAAATCTATATTGTCTGGTTTTGAAGTCTCCGAACCAGGGGACCTTCTGCTGCCTTAAATATATTCAAAGACTCTCTTCCTGAAAAGACAGTGGAAACAGAGTTCCAAAGACGCATGACCCTCAGAGAGAGAAACTGTCTCCATGCCTCTGCCTTGATGGTTGACTCCTTTTTCAGGAGTGATCCCTAGTTCCAGATTCTCCCACAAGAGGGCACATTCTCCCCTGTCATGACCTCTCCGGATCGAGTGCGATTTGATCAAATCACCCTCTTCTATAATCCACTACATTCCTAACCAGTCCAGCATATCCTTGAAAGAGAAGCTGCCAATTACTGAAGTCTAATGATAAAGTCGGAGAGTCATAGAGATGAACAGCACGGAAACAGACCTTTTGGTTCAACCCATCCATGCTGACCAGATATCGTAAACTGACCGAGTCCCATTGCCAGCATTTGGCCCATATTCCCCTAACCGCTATGGACGATAATGGAATAGTGTAGGTTAGATGGGCTTCAGATTGGTTTCACAGGTCAGCGCAACATCGAGGGCCAAAGGGCCTGTACTGGGCTGTAATGTTCCATGTTATATCCTCTGGGAAAAATACATTTCACCCTAAACACGTCCCTCATGATTTTATAAACCTCTATGAGGTCATTCTCCAACACTCCAGGGGAAAAAAGTCCCAACCTTTTCAGTCTGTCTTTATCACTCAGACCCTCCTGTCCCAGTGACATCCATGTCAATCTTTTCTGCACCCTTTCCAATTTAATGACACCCTTCCTGAGGGCGACCAGAACTGAACAAAGAGACCTTGGAGTGCAGGTTCATAGCTCCTTGAAAGTGGAGTCACAGGTAAATGGGATAGTGAAGAAGGCGTTTGGTATGCTTTCTTTTATTGGTCAGAGTATTGAGTACAGGAGTTGGGAGGTCATGTTGCGGCTGTACAGGACATTGGTTAGGCCACTGTTGGAATATTGCATGCAGTTCTGGTCTCCTTCCTATCGGAAAGATGTTGTGAAACTTGAAAGGGTTCAGAAAAGATTTACAAGGATG